>NC_142880.1:14892500-15150000 GCF_051225735.1 Oryctolagus cuniculus
TATATTACATGAACATACTTGCTGCTTGCAAATATTATTTTTTCCTATCTCTTCTCAGCCAAAATTAGACAGCTATGCTCCAAAAATTTCAAAGATTTCTGTACGGAGAGAAAAAAGAACTTCTATGAAATGAGAAAAGTAGGAATCAATACTAGAAAAAATGATGTCAGAATAAAGACCATTATTACACAGTGTAAGGAAAACCGGACACTACTCCAAACCTCAGCAACATTGCAGCTCTAACCAGAAAGGGCTCTCCATGAGAACCTGGCTTCAAAATCATTCCTATCGTGTCCTTTCACAGCAGCTGGAGCTAGATTTCACTGCATAGCCATTCAGACAAAATATTCTCCCCAAAGCAAGTAAATTAAAGCAGTGAACATTGAGTGCCCTGTCTACGCCAGATCCTGTACTAGCCATTAACAGAGATGCAAATGTGTAAGTTTCTCATCCTCTGGAAGCTTGAGGTCTTTCCGATTAAACAGAGTCAATCTCCTGCTTGGTAAGAAATCTTTATTCTATTCACACTTTCTTTATGCCCACAAACATCTCTGAGAAAAGAAAAATTTATTTTAAAAATGCCAAAACACCAATCATTTGAAAAAAATCATGTTATTGAAGTCTATCAAACCGCTGGATCACAATTGTTAATTAAATTGTATCACAAAACTTGTTAAACAGATCATCGATATTTAACACCAGCCTAAAACATGTGAAACTGAAAAATCGTTTGATCATTTTAATTTGCATGGATTGATAACTTGTTTGTATACTTAATATTTTATATGATTTATTTTTGCTCAGCCAAAAAATTGAGCTACTTAGAATATGACTTCATGCCCTCCGTTCACTTTATACCTGATCGTTCAACTAAATGAGCACAGTAGGCTTTTCTGTTAACAATACGAAATAAGTTGGTCAGGCTGGTGCACTTCTCAGTGAGCAAAATGGGTGAGATTAAATGAACATCAATTGGCATTAACAAGCAGTTTCAACAGAAACCTCAGACTGAGTGGATAAGGAAATCAAATTACTTTCTCACTCCTTCGAATCGTTATTAAAGTTTTTGAGGCTCTGAGTGAGAACAAGCTTGTGCATCTAGGGTTGTCTTTCACTTTCTTATACATTATCATAAAATTTGATTCCCAGAAGTTATCCTGAGCACTAAATTTTCTTAAGAATGATTTTTGGTAAATCAGGATTATGTGATTAAGGTTTCACAAAGTCTCAACTGGAATTAATTTCTAGAAGACACTATCCCATATCCCCTGATTCAGCATTTCATTCCTGATAGTTTCACAATAATGTCAGCCTAAAGGCAATCTTACCAACCAATTTTCACCCTATTTTTAGATTATTATTATGATAATATGTGTGATACATCTGAGGATGGAAAGCAGAATAGTAGTTCTGGAAAGATGCAATATTAATATTTATAAAGGTAAGTTTTATGAAATCTCAATTTTAGCTAATTTTGCTTCAGAGTAAGAAAGAGCACCCCTTAGGCACAATTGGTCCATTTTTGCTCACTCATCCAACATCTTAAACATCGCTTTATAAATGCAATTGTACATTTTCATCAACAGCTTTTCACATAAGTGGAAAGACAAAAACTGAGTATTTTACTATTGAAAAGAAATTGCATTATTGTCAGATTGCCCAAGAACAAATATTGTGGAAATTTTCTATGAAATTGAAGGGTAATGAATTTTGCATAAACTTGCCAAGATAGGCATCTCATGCAGAGGAAAAGAGAAACTATATCATTTACTTTTTATTTATAACCCATTCAGAATAAGCAAGGCTTGTATATACATGAATAGTTAAGTAAGGCCTGAATAGTTAAGGCCTCTTTATTCTCTGCAACTCTATGAAACTTAGTCAGCAGACCTGCTCTCCATAGAGATATGGAATATAACTATCAAATCTTCTAAATTCAAATAAATAAGTTGAATTGCAAATGAAAGACATATACTAAGTATATGTATACTAGAATGGAGGTACTATTTTGTTTACATGAATCACGTGTTTTCTGATAAAAAGTTGGAAAATTGAGATTGAATGAAAATTAGGTTGAGAAAGGAGCTTGCATTCACTGTATTGAAATTAATGTACAATATTTGAAAAGCAAATAAAAATATTTTTATTTATTTTTTATAATAGAGGCAGGTCACAACCTTTTTGAAAATTGCATGATATATGCTATTTAGGCTACAAAACCTTTTTGATCTTTGGTTAACTTGGTGTTGTGACCTTCCCTCGGAACACAAAGCATTCATGTTAAGTGATGGAGAGGTCACTGAGCTTACAGCATACTTTTGGTGTTTTATTTTAACAGCTCAATAATAAGGTAAAGGGGAACACTCTTGAGAGTGACCATAATAGCTTTATGGCCTTCTTGTTACTTAGACCTCTTAAGATAATTGTTTTCCGCATTATATGATCTTTTTAGAACTTCCAGACTGAACATCGATTTATGCTGGTCACGATTCCATTTCTGCTGTTTCACATTGTGTTAATTTTCATTATGTTCATTGTATCAGAGACCTCTCATGAGGTTTATTTAAAATGCATTCCTAATGCTTTAATGGTGTTACATGTTGATGTTATTTTTGTGTATTTAGACATGTAATATTTCATATGTAAAGATGTAAGATACATGACAGGCGATTTTCAAAAAGTACATTTCAATCATGCCTACCAATATTAAAGCCTAATTAGTCATTGGAAAGCCAAAGATAAAATTCCAAAGGAAAAAATCAATATGGTTTTTCAGAAGAAGCTTTTATGTCCACATAAAACATCTAAAATGTTTATTTCTAAACAGCAGTCTATAAATATAAGGTAGGGTAGTTTTCCTTAAAATAATTAAATTATGGATGACTTTAAATATTTGTTATTTTTTTCCTAATTATTGCCCTGTGAGAACTTATGGTCAAATGATCTCTCAATTATTCAGTCAGGTCTGGTGAAGGCTTTATAAACATTTGAAATCAGGATAAGTCCCTTTGAAATTTAACTCCATCTAGTCCTAGAGTTTCAAAGTTTAAGAAAACATTCTCAACTGTTTGTAGGAAGCAGTGTATTAATAAATTTAACATAAAAATTTTTAATATTTAATTGATAGGTTTTCATCATTAGTGATTATCTCATACAGGATTTGGTATAAAAATCATAAATATTTTTTCTTTTTTTAAAGATTTTTTATTTTTATTTATTTGACAGGTAGAGTCAGACAGTGAGAGAGA
Organism: Oryctolagus cuniculus; assembly: GCF_051225735.1. Lineage (NCBI taxonomy): Eukaryota > Metazoa > Chordata > Mammalia > Lagomorpha > Leporidae > Oryctolagus > Oryctolagus cuniculus. The sequence continues at coordinate 14,895,749 of NC_142880.1, forward strand.
CAGAGAAAATGGTCTTCCTTCCATTGGTTCACTCCCCAAATGGCCTGCGATTAACCCAGTGTGCCACAGCACCGGCCCCATAAACATTTTTCTTAAAATAATTTGCTTAAAAGGAGAGTTCTTATGGACAAGTTGTCTACTTACTCAACAAATTCACATTAAAGATTAATTCCTTTTTATAATTTGTTAAATTATTTGCAAAAATAAATCTCATTATTGGTATTAAATTTTAAATATGAAATTCACTGATATTGTTTACATTAAATAAACCTGTATTGAAATGTGAGGTTTGATAAGTTTTTGCAAATGTATACATCAGTGTAACCACCATCTCAACCAAGTTATTGAACATTTCTATCTCCCAAAGAATGCCCTTGCTATCTGGTGCAATTAATTTCCCCAGATCCCAAAATTAGGCCATGGCTTATGTGAATTTTTGTTACTATAGAACAGCCATGTCTATTCGAGACCTTCATATGAATGAAACCGCATAGTTTACATTTTGTGGGGGAAAGTATGCCCCCCCCCTTTTTTTTTTTGCTAAGAATGACTTGGAAGATATATTCAAATGAAATGAATATATATCCAAAGGATGTTAGGAGATATTTCCAAATTATTCCCTTTATCAGTAGCTTTTCTTTTATTTCTGTATAGGGTCATGCTATATGTTATACCAGTATTTATTCATTTGTTGATAAAAATTTAATGTGCTTTTACTGTGGAGTCATTATGAACAACACTCTTATGAGCTTTCATGTAGGAGAGATGTATAGAGAGATAGTGGGAGTATAGCAGTGAAATTGCTGGTTCTTTCAATGTCTCTCAGCTGTTATTTTCGGTGTGAAGATCCTGGGACAAAATCTATTTTTAAATGACTTTTCTTGATTCAGCTCTTCAACACATTTCTGAGGATTTTTGTATCTATATTCATAAGGCCTTACAGTTCAATTTTCTTATAATACCCCTACTTGATTTTTGCATCAGTGATACCCTTTTTGGGTTGTTTTTTCAAGGTAATAATGTTACCAAAGAAAATTTGAGTTTTTTGCTCCTCTATTTTCTGAAAGCATTTGTGTGCACTTGGATTTATTCTGACTTTAAAATTTGATAGCATTCACCACTAAAATTATATGGTCCCAGGGTTTCATTTGTCAGAAAGACTTTCAATTATAAGTTTAATTTCTTTAATATTAGCAGGGTTATTTATATTTTGCATTTTTTCTTGTGGTGGTTTAGTAATCCTTGACTCTCCGGCAATGTGTAATTACATTTAAATTGTTTGTGCATTGGTATTAATTACTTGTATATTCCTCATATAACAATGTAGAGATTCTTTAGGATGAAACGTTTTTAAAACCAAAATGTACTAATTTGTGTTTTTTCTCATTTTTTCTTTCTCAGATATGTTAAAGATTTCATAGCTATTATTCTTTTAAACAAAAATTTTCTTGTTTCATTTTTTTTCCCTTCTTGTTCCGCTGTCTACCCCATTGCTTTCTGGTCTTATCTTTATTATTTATTTCTACTTGCCTCATGGTTAATTTTCTCCCTTGTATCTTGATTTCTTAGGATAGATACTTACATTATTAATTTTAGATTGTAATGGATATTACACTTCTTTTCTCTTAGTAATTGATGCTACAGTATATAAGTATACAGAAAGTCAGCACCGATATAGAATTTTTGAATTTAACAAAGGTATAAAATAAAGAATTTATAAAATACCACACTCAGAAACAGAATAAACAGAGTATTATACATTATATGTTAGTATAGGTAAACACTCTCAAATATAATACTTTTTTAAAACTTTTATTTAGTAAATATAAATTTCCAAAGTACAGCTTATGGATTACAATGGCTCCCCCCCCCCCCATAACTTCCATCCCACCTGCAACCCTCCCATCTCCTACTCCCTCTCCCATTCCATTCACATCAAGATTCATTTTTCAATTCTCTTTATATACAGAAGATCAATTTAGTATACATTAAGTAAAGATTTCATCAGTTTGCACCCACAGAGAACATAAAGTGTAAAATACTCTTTGAGTACTAGTTATAGCATTAATTCACATTGTACAACACATTAAGGACAGAGATCCTACATGAGGAGTAAGTACACAGTGACTCCTGTTGTTGACTTAACAAATTGATACTCTTGTTTATGGCATCAGTAATCTCCCTAGGCTCTAGTCATGAGTTGTCAAGGCTAATACTAACTGATAGAATAAAAAAGGAGCGAATGATCCAACACGGGAAGCGGGATACACAGCAGACTCATAGAATGGCAGATGTCTTAAACAGCACTCTGGCCTCAGAATCAGCCCTTAAGGCACTCGGATCTGGCTGAAGAGCCCAATGAGAGTACTTTAGGCATGGAAAGCCAAGACACTCTGGTGAAAAAAAAAAAAATTAAAAAAACACCTAAATGAAAGATGTCTGCGAGTGAGATCCCATAGAAAGAACAGGGCCATCAAAGAAGGAGGTACCTTTCTCTGAAGGGAGGAGAGAACTTCCACTTTGACTATGACCCTGTCGGAATAAGATAAACTATAATACTTTAGGGCTAATTCAGTCTTGCTGTCATAGTTGGCCGTACTGAAGTCTCTAGTCGAAACTCAAGTCTTCATAAACATTCTTTGCTTATTCTGATAAGAACTTTTATGCTACCCAACTCGGAATGACTCGGGAATTATTCTGCTGACAGAGTTCCAGTCAGCTTTCTGTGCTCGGTCATAGTTTTACTCTACCAATGTGCTGATTAGTATCCAGTCAGCGCCAAACAATATCACTTGATTTATGGAACACTTTCCTTGTACAGGTCATTCTTCTCCACTACTCAACCTGAGAATATCAAGCACCCTCAGTCTCCATCTAAGATCTGTGGTTCATCAAACTAAATTTGAACAGAGTGTACTGATTATGTTCTTTCTCTATGTAACAAAGTAAAAAAAAAAAAAAAACTGCAACCAGACAAAAGCAAAGCAAATTATAAATAACATCTCATTTGTTTCCTTCACTCAGCGATCCTAGTCCATCACTGTCTATTGTATAATGCCTCAAGCAGTAACTTTATATGTATTGTCCAGATGCTAGCTAGTCTTAGCCAGAGAGCAAGTATAATATCAATTGCATTGTCATAATCAGAAGAAAAATAATCCTGAGTCATAATTATTAATTTAAAACTAGCATTTATTTGTCCTTGGTTACAAAATGCATATTCATTGTAGTTAATTTTGATAAGTGTTCAGGAAAAAAAGATTTTCCATAATTCTATCATTTAATTCATTCTATTTTCCATTTCTTAGGACTGATATCAGCTAACATTCCCTCTCTCCCCTATGATAAAATGTTCTGTTGTTAAAAAAAATGTGAGTTGGATTTTCATATTTTTCAAATATGGTAACCTTTAAGTTATTTTTTATTTCTTTCATTTGTTTACTTTGCTGTAAATTCTTTCTTATAATCATTCATTCAGCAGGAAGATTATCTAGTTATGTATATACACATATATGTGTAGATATGGTGAGACCAGTGAGTTCCATGAGTATGGGCCCATTGCCGCATTTCATTTGCTATGTAATGAGTTCCTTGATCAGAAGCAATGCTCTGTGGAATAGCATGATGTTCCATCAGGTATTCTGTAAGTCTACAGATGGTAGTTTTGGCAAAAATATTACGGGCATGGAAGGCAAATGCATTTCCAGTATAAATGTGTATTCCAGTAGAAACAAAAAGCGCTGTCCCTTCCATGATGGCAGCAATCCATCATGAAAGACACTGTTATGATTTTCACCCATCTGGAAAGTTTTACCTACATATGTCTTCCTAAGACTCTCTCATCATCAATTTCCCAATAATGTTCATTCCAACTATGACCATCCAATCAACCACTGGCCATCGACCGTGATTCAGTGTATATTTGATATATCTCTGATCACTTCTCCTTTCTTCCAAGCAAAATGGAAAACGAACTTCTCTGCTTGAATTGCTGCCCATGGTGAAGGTTTTCCTTCATCATCACCCTTTAAATACATCACAGAAGGTGGCTACAGTGAGGCAGTTGTCCGATGGTTCCTGCATGTTGTGTGGAATCAACTATAGACCAAGCCCAAGTCTTCCCTTCAGCTATCAAGTGACCAAAAGGAACTTCCCATGAAGTCATAGGTGCTGGACGCTCGCCAGTGAGAGTCCAGCGTAGTAAAGACACAATCACTGCTTACTCGGTTCTCATGGAACTTTATTCATCCAGATGCAAGGCGAAAGAAAAGAAGCCAAGCCCTTGCTCTGCACAATACTATCCCCCTTATATACCCAAGGTTCCCCTCGCAGGACGCTCCCAGCCAATGGCAAGTCTGTTCACATGCAGTCCATGCAGGCACAGTCCAATCAAGTTGAAGGGCACATAGTGCCTCAGGACGAAAGTTCATCTTGCTCCATCGGGGTTGTTTGTGTCTTCAGGACATCCTGTGGTTAGCACTTCCTTGACTTGTTTTGCTCTGCAGCCAGCACTTCCTTAACTTGTTTTGCACAAGTTGTTTCAACAGGCCATGCAAACAGCAAAGTGAGGAAGTTCCCACAGGTGGGCAGCCTGCGGTTCCCCACGCATAGGTGCAGATGCTAAGGGAGACTGCAGTGCAGTAGGAGTGGAAAGCATGAGCATTTTTGTCTTCACGTGATTTGTGGTTTTATGGTCAATGTGAGCCTCAGAGTGTTCATACACTACTTCCTCTCAATGATTGAGTGCTGCTGTGTATGCCTACCTTTATGGCCCAGTGGGATAAGCAGTACTCAGTTCATGATTAAAAGCTCAGGTCAGGTTGACCTGGTGGCTATCAGTAAGCATTCAGTTTCTGATAAGCCCAATTGCAGAGCAAAAGCTCTGTCTCAACAGGAGAACAATTACCCACATAAATTGGCATGGCTTTGCTAAAAGATTCCAAGGGGTATTAGGGTTCACCTAGGAGGCTTCTCAAGCCCCAAATAACAACTATCTGCCATTGACTCTTCCATTAAGGAGCACTGGATCTCCAGGGTCACATGCACCAAGAAGCAGACTGATTTCACAACAGCCTGGACCTATTGGAGCATTTTCTTATTTTTTTTCCTATTTTTTTTTAAAGAATTATTTTATTTATTTGAACGACAGAGTTTCAGAGAGAGGTAGACACAGAGAGAGAGGTCTTCCATTCTGCTGGTTCACTCCCCAAATGACCGCAATGACCAGAGCTGAGCCAATCTGAAGCCAGGAGCCAGGAGACTCCTCCAGGTCTCCCACGTGAGTGCAAGGGCTCAAGGACTTGGGCCATCTTCTACTGCTTTCCCAGGCCATAGCAGAGAGCTGGATGGGAAGAGGAGCAGCTGGAACTAGAATGGACACCCACATGGGATGCTGGCGCTGCAGGCTGGGGTTTTAACCCACTGCACCACAGCGCCAGCTCCCTGTTGCAGCATTTTCTCTTGCAGTGAGGCCCCCATTAAATGGAGCTTTTGCAGAGTAACACCCAGGTGAGGGTTTGTTGACTCCAAAATACTGTGGGCAAAGAAAACGGCCATTCTGGTCTCAAAGTATATCATGCCATCAAGGAAATTTCTATGCATCAATGGATGAGCTATGTTTGGCAATTAAATTAGCAAATCCTAAATAACTTAGTATTACTCTATAGTGGAGATTAGTTTGCTGTATGTGTAGAACTCTTAATCTACCCCTCTGATGATAGGTGTGAGATTTAAATAAATTCTCTAAATAACTTTGTATATTACCAGTGGAAGAACTTAATAGAATGCTCATTTGTAATCTAGTAAGTTTGACTTTTAAAAAGATTAATTAAATTATTTATTTATCTATTTGACAGAGTGACAAAGGTGGGAGGCAGTTTGCTTCTCAGATGGCTGAAGCATTCAGGTCTGTGCCAGGTTTCCATCCTGGTTTCCCACTTGGGTGGCAGGGGGCAAAGGACTTGGACCATCTTCCACTGCCTGTTTCAAGAACATTAACAGCAAGCTGGATGAGACACAGAGTAGCTGTGACACAGACTGGTGCTCTGATATGTGATGCCACCTTGTAAATGGCAATTTAACCTGTTAGGCTACAATGCCTATCAATCAATTTGATTGTTGAGACCAATTCAATTTTGGTATGAATTAATATTTCTCTGTTTCTTTAAAGACATTAACTGAGCAATACCATCTTTTTAACATCAGTTTTTTATTTCCTATGGTTTGGAAACCATTAAGAAATTAGCTAGGAACAAATAATTCCATATATATAGGGAAGGCAGAGAAATTGAATAGTATTTTCTATTTTTAGACATTTGAAACTCTCTGTGACAGTATTTGAGTGCCATGGCTGTGCCCTATAAGATTCACTGGCTCTGCAAGATAGGTCAATGATTTCTTGACATAAAATCTAGACATATAGGCATAATATAAGGGAATGTGGAAAAGTTTGTGAAAAATGCAATCAAAACATAATTTTGTGCAAAAGTTTTTGAAAACTATGCATAGATTTTTCATAAAATGCATTTCAATAGCACGTTGACAACCTGTAATATGTAGTAATATAGCAAGATGGAATGTTCTAAGCAGACTTTCTAGAGTCCTGGAGAGAATATTTTCAATAGTTTAGGAAGAAAATTCACTTCTAATGTCCTTATAGATGAATTTAATTGATATGTGATTTATTATAATTCTTTCCAAAGCTGATTTGGTTAAGTTGGGACAACCAAAACCAGTGGACAATATATGGAAGACCATGAGACTCTTTGGAAAGTTATCATTTCATAATTTATTGTATATATTCAAATATTTCTGAGAGGCATAGTTTACATTTTATATTTTTCATAATTGAAATTTACAAAGAACAGAAACATATTAAGCCAAAATTCTGTTACGGAAGCATAAAAAAGAGAGGAAATGAAAATTAAAAACACAAGCCAGAAAAAAGTAGAAATTATTAAATATAAAGCAGAAAATTATAATTGTTAGAATATAAGGGTTAGGACTAAAAGTAAACAGAAAACAGTGAAAACATCTTTTAATGTATAATAGGAAAATTTTCAAAAATCACAAATAAAAAGTTTAGTAGAAATAATGAAGAAATGAATAAGTTATAAAAGTATTAATAGATAATATAAATGTTTTAGCTATAAATTGAAGAATCTAGATAAGGCAAATATTTTGTGAGGGAAATCTAATTGGCACTTATTAACTATCAAAGTAACAAATGTGGTCAGAATTGTAGCCTGCAGTTTGAGAACAGGGTCCATTGATTTGTAACACTGGGTAAAACTGCTGCTTGTAGCACTGGCATGGTTGTAGTCCTCTCCGCTCTCCACTTCCCAATCAGCTTCTTGCTCTTACATCTCCAATACATTTGGGTAGGCTGCATAAGATGGACCCGGTACTTGGACCCCCAACATCCATGTTGGAGACCAGCATGTGATTCCTGGCCTCAGGAATTTGACCTGGCTCAGGCCTAGCTTTTGTGGCCATTTGGAGAATGAACCAGCAGATGGAAAATCTCTCATGCTCTTTTCCACTCTCTCTAACTCTGACTTCCAAATAATTTTTGAAAAAAATATTTTTAAAATGAAAAGTATTTAGAAAAGCCAATAGCTTATTTACCCAAATCAACAGTAGAAAGCTAGACAGATTGATGGCATCAAAAATTTCAGAGGCAAGGACTGATAACTTGGAATTTTATACCCTGCTAAACTGTCTTTCACCAATAAGGGTGAAACAAAACACATTTTTAAATAAGTCAAAAATCATGATAATCTTATCTATTTAAAATAATTTCTAATTATATGCTTCAGAGGAAAAGAATAAATTCTGTAAAGAGTGCCTGAAATGCAGGGATGAATAACAGCTGTTAATTTCTAAAATGAAGACACTGAGAGATTTGGAGTCTAGAAGTACCCAGTTTTTGGCTCATAAAGGCTTCTCATTTTGTCCTCATTTGCCAGATGAGCTTGTTAGCTGTCTACTGTTTCTCTGATGAAGATCTGGCCTTCACAACCTGATTACCTTCCTGAAAGCCTGCTTTCTATTAGCATCAGTTGGGGATTAAAATTTTCAATATGAATTTGCTGGGAACATAAGCATTCAAACAATAGCAGAGAATACACTGATTGGACATAAATAAATACACAACTACAATAAAGTATACCACCAGAGTGATGATAAATAATAATATTCCATGCCCTATGCACTGTTTGAAAGTAGAATATTAAAATAATGTTTATTTTTAAGGTTTATTATGCAATTAAATTTTAGTGACAACTACTACAAAAGCAAAAATAGGTTAACTAAATGTTGGAACATTACAGGGAAGGAATGGAAAGAAAGATAAATGTTTTCAAAAGAAGATCAATAAATAGAAGATAAAAATAAAATAAATGCATGATATATGGCAAGGTTGAAATAAAATCATTTAAATATATCTATGAAGAATCATAATAGGGTGCTGGCATCATGGCATAGCGGGTAAAGCCACTACTTGGGACATAGGCATTGCAAATGGGTGCCTGTGTCCCAGCTGCTCCACTACTGATTCAGCTCCCACATAATGACCAGAGAAAGCAGAGTAAGATGGCCACGTGATTGGGCCCCTTGGCTTGCCACAGCTCTGGCATTTGGGGCCATTTGGGAGTGAACCAGCATATAAAAGATCTCTCTCTCACTCTCTATCTCTGTCTTTCCTTCTCCCTCTGTGGCTCTGAATGAGTGTTGAATTTAACTGAGCAGAAAAAACTGACATAAAAATTAAATATTATATAAACATAATTATTTTTGTATAAATATAAATTTATTATAAATATTATAATAAATACTAAATTAAATTATGAAGAAAACATATTATCAAATTAATCTTTTTTAAAACAATTTCCATTTTGGGGTATTTATAAATTTTTGATAATAATGTATTATTAATGATTTAATGTATCAGTATTGGATATCAACATATTTATGCATTTAACTATAAAACAACTATATATCTCTTTTCATCATCACAATTATAATTATCCTCTTGATTAAATATAAGACACATTAAGAAAGAATCTGAACAGTAAATCTCATAGGTAAAGAACTAATGAATTATTGTTAGTATTGTATTGTATTAATAAACTTCACATATTTCTCTTAAAATGACACAATTAATAAATTGTTTTCTAGTATGCCAAACTACCCTTTACCCAACAGAATAAATGATATAAAAGTGACAGAAATAGAAATAGAAATAAGTGATAGAAAAACTTTCTAATATGAATATATTCCTAAATAAGAAAATGATAATAATCATTATATACAGTATGCAAATTAAATTCCTTATTATTTCTTTAGATAAGTAAAGAAGAAAAGCAAGTGATCAATAAAGAAGTAATAAAAACTTGCAAAAGCACCATTGTCAGTTCATAATGGTGCAGTCATACTAACAATGATCAATATGCCAAGAGCTCTTCCATGAGTAACAGGTAACATTTGTTCTTTCCTAGAGTAAAAACCTGTACACAGCTGCTACCCCCTAATGATTTTTTTGAACCAACAAATTAATGAACAAAAAATATTTAAGTCACTTACCTCCAGTGAATTTAGCATTTCCCTCTATAAAATGTATTTTCTTTAAAGTTAGGAAGAATTATGTGAATTTGAGTTTTGATAGCCCTACATTTATTATTGCATATTTTTCATGTTATGTTTATGAGTATGATATTTCTAAAAATTATCAAAGAATATAAATATAATTAAAAAGACACCGTATTATTTTTTTGAAACCTAAAATATCTCTTAATTTTTCATGGAGTTGGAGTACTAGGTACATCCTATAGGGTGGACTATTGGGCCAATTAACTAATACCTTCTCTCTGGACTCAAATTTTACCTGTTTTATCAGCACTATATAAATATGAATTACAAATTGTCACGAGGAAAATATATTCTTTGGAAAAGTTAAGAATTGGAGAGACAGAGAGAGAGAGAGAGAGAGAGAGTGAGAGACAACCATAAATCAATTTGTTCAGAACAAGGTACTATGTATATTTCAAATAAAAAAAAAATCAAAGTGCTTAGAAATAGATATGGCAACACCCTGACATATTAACTTTCATTGAGCCTATATGTATACATGTGGTTCAGACAATCCCTGCTAAGTATAGCACTTTGAAAGGACTTATAGCATTGTGTATTTCTGAATATCTGTGCACATATGAACACAGGTGTGCATATTTGTAAATGATATACAGAACCACCTCATCTCTAATGAAACTTCAAGGAAAGAATTAAAGGCAGGCAAATAATTAGTGAAGTTTTTGGAAACCTGGAAACGGAAATATAAAATATGCCTGTTAGATTATACTATCCAAAAATCCTTAGTATAGCTTCTCTAAAAATGAAAGGTGATGATTGACTTAGTTGAGTGAATCAGATTTAGATTCAGATCTAAATTTTCTACTCACTACTGCTGTGATTCAATTGTCTTCACTGTTTGTTTTATTTGAAAGGCAGCCAGAGATAAGAAACACACACACACACGAGAGAGAGAGAGAGAGAGAGAGAGAGAGAGAGAGATCATCTGCTTGTTCATTGCCCAAATGGCGGAGGCTGGGTGCTAGGGTTTCAATCCAGGTCTCCTACGTGAGTGTCCAAGGCCAATTTACTGATTCAGTTCCTGCTGCTTCCCAAAGTGCCCACTTGTCAGAAGCTGGCATTGTAAACAGCAGTGGACTTCTCACCAGGTACTCTGGTATGGGATGCAGTCAAACCAAGGGGCAGCTTAAGTGCTAGGTCAAACCCACAGAGACTTTTAATGAACAGTAATTTGTTTTCTATAAATGGAAAGAATGATTCAGTGTTATCATTGAGTTATTCAACAAAAATCCATAACTTGTAGCATCAAATATATAGGAAATAATGGATTTAATTGAAATCATAAAATCTACTCTTCCCATTGAATGTTAGGTTCACACAAGTTAAAGGAAAACGAAATGTTTTGAGATTGTATATGTTGAATAATTGTAACAAAATATAATTAACTGAGTTATACTCAAAGATTTTTTTCAATAAGTAAATGTAACAACCATGTAGCATTTCATAATATAACTTCAAAATCGATCTTTGAAGAATATTACTTGAAATGGAAAAAAAATTAAAATGAATTATCTGGAATACTCAGACAGCAGACCTTATAAGAAGTTTGCAGTTGTAAAAATAAATCTGTAAAATGGAATAAATTTTGCAACTTAAAATTAGAAATATGGCCCATGTCCATTCTTTGGAAAAGTGATCGTTGTTTTTATTTAAAAGCAGACATCTGTAGCCACTCCACAGAGTAGAGAATTGTGATCAGAAACACAGCATATGGTAGCAAGTGATGAATCTGAGGAGACAGCTAAGTTTAGATCTAACTAGAATTTCTAGGTTTCACTTTAAAACTAAATGTAAGAAACATTCTGCTGTCAGTTATGATTACAGGAAGTTGATATACGATGTTCTCATTCTTAACTGTTCTCTTAGAAGAGTATAGCAATGAAATGATGCACATTTTCTAAGTGAGCTTTCTATTTGTTTACATGGTCTTTCTAATAAAAACGTGGATTTTTTGTGCCGACACATGTGCCAAAATCAGATAGAAAATGAAAAAAAGTAAACATAAAAATGCTTATGTATTATACATAAGTTCAAATGAATATGTAGATATAAAATTTGTAGATAAAATGTAAGTACATTAAAATTGTAATGCTATAGGAATACAACTGTCATCAAATTTGAATAATTTTTTATCTTTCTCAGATTATTTCTTATTTAGATATTCTGAACCAATCATATGATACTCATTTTTCCATCCATAGTTATACAACTAAGCCTGATAGATAATGAAATATTTATAATAGTGTAAGCTTATTTTCAGAGTTATCATATAATCAATATATGCAAAGTAAGATAAAAATCTATATTTATGTAAAAGTCATCTAATTGAAAACAAGAGACCAAATCCCAGTATTTGTAATGTATCCCCAGCATTGCAATATCACCATAAGATGTGAAACTTGCATTCCATATCTTTTGTATTGGTGGAAGGGGAAGAAGAGCAGAGATAGCTCCTAGGGTTCACCAAACCTCTGAGGCCCTTCTTGGACTTTCGTGTCCATTTTCTGATTTAAGTTACTTTTAGGCCTAGTTCACCACTGCTCGGAATGGTTTTACCATCCTGCTTATTCCACCATAAGTGACCTATTGGAAAATTTCTGGGACCATCCACCTATGATGTTTCCCTACTTGACACAGGAATTTTTGTATTATCCACATGCCATGTAGATATGTGTACACTGGACAGGGTGATGAAGGTCTTGGTGGCCAGCTTAGAATTTTAAAAATCACACCCAGGTAATGGACATTCGAAGAGCCAGAGGTTTGCTTCTGTGTGCATGAATTTGGGTAACAACAATGCCAAGAAGAAACGTTATCCACTAGTATTTAGAAATATTTTACCAATGGATGCATTGTGTCTTATTTTTAGCTGTGGTTTCTTGCTGAACAATAACTTTATAAATGGAAAGTAAATGAATGAATTAACAAAAGTGACAATAGAATCCAGGGCCTTGTTATATTTACCTGCACCTGCTATTGTCAGGATGATGGTTGAATAATTTGGTCCCCTTCTTCCTAAGGCAACCCATCATTTATTGCATTACTTGAAAAAATTAGCATCTGATTTTCAAATATTATTCAATGTTTTTGTTATTCCAACATTTAATTATTTTAAACATTGTTATTTTGAACTTTGCTTTAATTTTTGTTAGAAACTATTATCAGGTTGTTTAAAATGTTAATTTATTAGGGAATTATTTTACAATTTTCTTTCTTTATGCTAAGTGTTAAAATTTGCTTTGAATAACATTAAGAATAATTATTACATTAAAAAGTTGGCTTTTGTAAAAAATCAAGTGTATTTGCAGTAAGAACTTAAAGCAAATGTCTTATTCTCTTCCCCTCTCCTGTAAAGGAAATAGCGCCTTAACTGTGAATTTATTAGTAGTATTTATTATTTATTATTAGTATTTATTTTTTAATTATAGATTTGAGCAGATAGTTCAACACAGTATTAAGTTTCAGATTCAAAGATGAAAAAGCTGCCTTATGTGGCTCTTTTTCAAGCATGCACAGACTTTGATACTTTTGCAGTATCAAAGATAATTTTCTCCTTTAACTCTTCTATTAAAGTGTAGTCTATAAATGGTAGGCATATGCATTTACTCTGTCATTTAAATTAAATGCATTTAAGCATTTCCAGATGCCTTAATTTGAATTATGTGAAGAGTTTACATACGTGTTTGTTGGAAAACACGTCAGTGTTTTGAGGCTGACAGGCTGTTTTTAATGAAACCACATTTCTTGGGAAATACACAATTCCTTTGCTACAGTCATGTATAACACATGGACTTCAAAAACTTCTTCTAGATTTGGAATTAAAAGATAAGTTAAGGGACCTGTGTGGTTGAGCATTGGGTTACGCTGGTGGTTTATACACCTGCATCCCATATGTAAGTTTGAGTCTCAGCTATTCCACTCTGGATCCAGCTTCTTTCTGATACTCCTGGAAAGGCAATGGAAGATGATCTAAGTACTTGGGTTCCTGCCAGTCATGTGGGAGACCCATATGGAAGTCTTGGCTCCCAGCTTTGGCCTAACCTAAACCTGGCTTTTGCGGCCATTTGAGGAATGAACCAGCAGATGGAAGATTCTCTCTCTCTCCCCCTCTCATTATCATTCTCTTCCCTCCCTCTCTCTTTCCCTTGTCTTCACTATCTCTCTGTAATTCTGCCTTTAGATAAATAAATGAATAGTTTTTAAAAATGATGAGTTAATTTTGGTGCAAAAAGTTTGAAATCCTTGCATGCTTATCTCATAATAGTCATTATCTGAAATTTTTGAAGATCCCATCATATTTGTTGGCAACTCTGCTCTGTTTTCCTTGTAAAATTTCTGCCTCAGAAATCATAATTTCCATTTCAATCTTTTAGAATCATACTCACAAGTTTCTGAGATATAATCTCTCCCTTCACCCTAACATGTTGGCTTGTCAAAATTAATATGACATTATACAAAGATATTTCATGTATCTGCCACTTACTGGAAATTTCTGAATTTTGTGAGCATCTGTTTCTTGTTGCTGTTAAAGAGCAAGAAATCAAATTAGGAATAGTGAGAGAGGAGAGAATAGATTTCTTCATTCCATAGGCAATTAGTCAATAGAATTTACTGTGGAATTTCTATTCATAATGGAGGACTTTTCAAAATGTATTGTCTTTTACAACTAATATTTTACTAATTCTGAGACACCCTTTTATTGACTTATTTTTCATGCAAATATGAAACAAAAAAGACAAGTATAATTTAATAAAAATGTCAAAGAACTTACGCATATTTTATAAAGCTAAAATAATTGATAAATCCAGAAGAAAGCAAATCAACTGAAAATAGTTGTCTTGGGGTAATTCTGTGATCAGCTAGAGGAATACATGCCTAATCTACTCAAATAACCTGCTTGCATAAAGAAGGATGGCCAAATAAGTATAAATTTTATATAAGATTTTATCATTTTCTCCACTTAGTTGAACTCTACCAGCGTCCTTTTTTATGTCGCGGTGAGGAAAATGTGACTATTACTGTAATTTCTTTTTTTTCTGTTAGTGAAAATTGCGATACAAAATAGGTAATGCAACTCCACTGCTGGCCATGAGAGTAGTACCCGGCATATCTCTACATGAGAGCTTATTTTACTATCACTTAAGGAACTCATTACCCTTTTATGAAGCTTCCATGCTGCTCTACAAATATAGCACTCTAGTAACATTATGGAGGCATCATTATTCTTGCCAGTGGCATTTTTTAAAGCAAAGAAAAACTAGTTTGAAAATAACTTCCTTGGTGTTCTTAGTCTTTTGTACTATGCTAATATTTTCCTACACTTTTGTTGAATTCTTAGTTATATTTTAGTTTACTTACCATCTGGAAGTTATTAAAATGTGAGAAAGCATGTATAATTCTGATTTAACTTCTGAGATAAGAAATTTCTTTGGATCATCTTTAATAGAATACAAAAGATTAAGGCCCATTTCTACATAGGAGACAAGGGAAGCTCAATGTTAATATCAGTTTAACAATAACGCCATTTTGATTCTAAATCAGAAGGGATTATTTTTAAGTTGAAAACGTTTAAGTTTTTCAGTTCCAAAAATGTCCAGGTAACTTAAAATAGAGCAATATTACATTAGCACTTACAGAGTCATGTGGCAATAATCTAATGTAAAATCTGACCCAAGTTATTTGCTATTAATAAAAACTAAAATTCAAAAACTTAGGGGCTGGGGCTGTGGCAGAGCTGGTTAAAGTCCTGGCCTGCAGCACTGGCCTCCTATATGGGTGCTGGTATGAGTTCCAATGCTCCACTTCCAAACCAACTCCTTGCTAATGGCCTAGGAAAGCAGTGGACAATGGCCCAAGTGTTTGGGCCCTTGCACCTTTGTGGGAGATCTGGAAGAAGCTGCAGGCTTCTGATTGGCTAAGCTCTGGCCTTTATGGCCTTTGGGCAATGAACCAGTGAATGGAAGACCTCTCTGTGTCTCTACCTCTCTCTGTAATTTATCAATGATTTTTTCATAGAAGAACTATTTCCATTTTATTTTTATATATTCATTAGTTTCATTTACTTTATTATATTTTAATAAGAAAGAATGAGTTATCATAAGTCTTGGTGATTGACACAGAGGATTGAGTGTACCTTACAGGTGAATATTTCACTTGGTGTCATGATGAAAATATTAATGCAAACAGACCACCTTACTAAATTATATACTTCATTTACATTAACTTAGGGCATCCTAATTTATCATCTTCCTCTAAAATTACCTATCTTTTAGAAAAGGCTCTTTGAAATACCATTAATGAGATACCGGAAGATACTTTTTCCAAGTGAAAGCCAGTGAGAGAGTTTTGTGGTGTACAATTTCATGTATTTATTAAGGGAAAGAAATATGTCTTCTAGAACTCAGGAGATAATGTCTCTGGCATGGCAGAATGAACAGTCAGGGATGTGTTGGCTTCTTCTGTTGCTATACCTATAACCTGTCGAGTTTTTGGACATGTTGAGTGTTCTGTGTCCCAAATCCACTAATATACAACAAGCATTACAAAATATAAATTAATTTGAATTATTTAGTACATCAATTAACTAGTATAGCTTTTAGTAACACTTACCTGACTGCTATCTTCCTAAACACAAGATTAAGCTTTTTCTTTGCATCATGGGAAAGGGCCTGCAGTGCTACCTGTTCAACTTCATTTATTTATTTATGTTTGGCTGGCCCTGATTTGAACCAGGGTGTGTGCCAGGGCAGCTGGGGCAAGATGACACTCTAGGGATATGAAAAATTCATAACTATAAAATATCAGGTAATGAATAACCAATGTATTCACTATTTCGTATACATTACATGACAGTTTCCAAATGGCGCATGCTTTTTCTTACAGTGAGAGCTCATTATAAAAGTATTAATAAAGATTTTATTATTCATCCAGTAACTTCTAGAGGGCTAGAGAAGGCACTAAAAAGTGAGCCATTCTAACTTATCATTCATTTGTTGATGTTAGCATTCTAAACACAATTTGTAGTTTTATAACTAAACGTAAAAATATGTCAAGTAAATTTCCAGATGGACAAAAAAGGCCCCTGGTTGTTTGGTTAATTAATTCTATGTTATATTATGTTAATCTGATTTGAGTTTAGTTGCAATTTGGGTTGTATTTTCTAAAACTTGAGACAACTGATTTTGTACTCCTACTGAATGGTCCTGTGATTCTGTTTTAACTATGTTGCTATTGGCAGAAATCAATGTTCTCACTTGATAAAAGGCCTAATTTACAATGAACAAAATATGAACTTGGCATTTGTCTTCTACAAACTGTTTCTGTTCATTCCAATTCATCCCAAGTTATCCCATTCTTACTTCATGGAGGAATTATATATTGGGAGGAAATTCTAAATTTCAAATTTAGAATTTAGAAAATTCTAAATTCCATACTTTCGCCCACCAAGTACAATTGTATGATTTATGTGTTTGCTTATTTCTTGGGTTTAGCCTAGCAAAGTATTTCTTTCTAATAAATATACCTTATATTTCCATTTTACTTTAAGTTTGTTGTTAAATATTGTAAACATTTTTACTTATTCATTTTAGAGATAGAGAGATTAAGAGAGAGAAAAGCCAGGGATGGATCAGGTCAAAGCCAGGAGCCAGGAACTCAATCTAAGTCTCCTACTTGGGTGTCAGGAAACCAATTACTTTCACCATCACTGCTGCCCCCCAGAGTCTGCCTTGGCAGGAAGTTGGAATCAGGAGCCCAAGCTGGGGATTAAACCCGGGTCCTCCAATGTCTTTTTTTTTTTTTAATTTATTTTTCTTTTATTTTTTGACAGGCAGAGTGGACAGTGAAAGAGAGAGAGAGAGAGAGAGAGAGAGGGAAAGGTCTTCTTTTGCCCTTGGTTCACCCTCCAATGGCCAACGCAGCTGGTGTGCTGTGGCCAGCGCACCGCGCTGATCCGATGGCAGGAGCCAGGTACTTCTCCTGGTCTCCCATGGGGTGCAGGGCCCAAGCACTTGGGCCATCCTCCACTGCACTCCCTGGCCACAGCAGAGAGCTGACCTGGAAGAGGGGCAACTGGGACAGAATCCGGCGCCCCGACCGGGACTAGAACCGGGTGTGCTGGCGCTGCTAGGCGGAGGATTAGCCTAGTGAGCCGCGGCGCCGGCCTTCAACCAGTGTCTTAACCAGTTGGCTAAGCCCCCACCTCCTGGGTATATTGTACATGAAACATTTCATTTCAGTGCACAGTACCTCTGTACCACCTCAGACAGGTAAAGGTAGAGAACCATGCAGCTGAACTGAGTCTCACATTTCTCATACTTCAGAAAATCAGCTTTCCTGGAAACAGGAGCTAAGAGAGGTATCTTCTATTTAGGGAAATGAAAAAGAGCAATGCGAATGTTTTCACTGAGTGGAATATTTGTAGTCAGAATCCTAGTAATAAGTAGGGAAAAGGGTGACTAATCAACTGGTCTGTGGGGCTGAGAAGTACTGAACACCGGCTTCGCTGTCTAAATTTTAGAATTGGTTCAAGCTGTCTAATAGTGAAAAGTCACCTCTAAACACAAAGGAAATCCTAACATCCCATCATTCATTAGGTTAACAAATATTACCTAGGAAGCCAGAGTGACTTGATAAGAACTCAGTAAACCCTAATAATCCACCATTCATTATGTCAATAAATATTGATCAGCAGGAATTTTTGTAAATATCAGCAGCTAAACGCTGTATATGGACAGGTGCTAGGCTACAACTGTCTTTAAAGAATGTTAAAAACTTGCCATTTCATAGTATGCAAAGGGAATGACTGAACAAAATGTTCATATGTCTCATATCTCCATGTAAAAATTGGATCTTTAATATATTTAATCTGCTCCTACCTTAGTGATCAAATGGAAAATTGTGATTATCATGTTATGACAAATCATTGAACCTAGGAATATTCTATACAGACAAGGCAATGCTAAACATCAGGAGTGTATCTGAGCGGTGATAGTGATTGATGTATTTACAGTTATAGATATTCCTCCATACCAGTTCTGGAACCAAGAATTTTTTTGGTTTATTTTCAATTTTATTTATTTATTCATTTAAGAGGCAGAGAGACAGATAGTCAGAAAGTGAGCTCTCATTCACCAATTCACTGTTTGAATGCCTGACCAGCTAGGCTTGAGCCATGCCAAAGTCAGGAGCTTGGAACTCAATCTAGCTATTCCATGTGGGTGGAATTTTAATCAAGATATTGATAGTATTTTTACCCCTAAATCAGTCCAACTGATTGGCTTCATTGATTAACTTAACAAATATATATTTACTGTGTTTTTGGTTTCCTAGGATTCTTAAAAATGTGAGAAATGAACACAAAATAAAACTGGTTACTGTGAGCAAATATACATATGTTAGAAAATTCTAACAAGATCAGAGTTTACTTTAACATTTTTAAATTTTTATCTTCTTAATTTTAATTTTGTTTTTAAAGGCAGAGAGAAAGAGACAAACACAGTAAGATATTGTCTACCTGCTGATGGGTCCCCAAATGCCCACAACTGCCAGGGCTAGGCCAGGCCAAAGCCAGGAGACTGGAACTCCACATGAGTCTCTCATGTGCAGGCAAGGACCCAGGTCACTGGGCCATCATCACCTGCTGCCTGCCAGGGTCTGGATTAGCAGGAAGCTGAGTTGAAATGGAGTAGCCAGGATTCAAACCTGGCCTCTGATGTGTGATGCATGCACCCTAAGCAGTGTCTGAACCACTGTGCCGAATGCCCACTCCTTGTTGAGTATTGATAGATTCATAATAAAGCTCATAAATTTCTGCAGTGTCAATACCGCATGGGGCAAAGAGGGGGACATCGAGCGCCTCCCATGAACCTTTATTCCTCCTGCTATTATCTTTTGCCCCAGCTATGTGCCTCACATGTGCTACAGTTTGTTAAGCTTTTTCTAATGCACCCATTTACCAAAGATTCCTAAGCAACAAGGATTTTGGGGTGCTGATTTAATCCCTGGTGATGCAGAGGTAAGTGTGCAAGTAAGATTATATAGAAAAGATTAATTGAACCCTGGGTAAACACACAGCGAGAAAGAAGAAAACAACAGTGGGCAACATTAGAAGGACTACAGGATAAATATTTGTTGAATTAGATGTGCACGGCACTCAAAAAGAAACTGAACCCTAGGAAAAGAAAATGCCATTTATGAAACAGGTGTGAGGTGCCACAATAAAATTGCTTGATAAAAAGTAACATTTTGCAGGGCTACCAAATTAGGGGAAAAACTGAAAGTAAATGGGGAAAAGCAAGAAAATACTCCAGACCTGATAATTTAGTCCAGATCTCACTCCACCTTTCAAGAAACACCTACCTGTGAAGGAAAATCAGTGCCTGATTATCTTTTTTAAATTTTTCTACTTCAATGTAATAAAGATATTCCAGACTAAGTAATCAAAACCAAGTTATGATGTTGTGACAAAGGCTGGGGTATGGATTCCACCAAACACTATACAAACCAGCGTGCATTAAATTTAGTAATGACAAACAGTAAATTTGTGTTCTATAAATGTTTACTTATTTCTACCTCTAGCAAAAATGTTCAATGATGCTTTCTTTGCTTTTGCCTCACTTTATTATTATGCTATAAGATTGATTTGCTAATTTTTAACTATGTAATGATTCTGTCAGGTAGAATTGCATTTTAAACATCTCTAATTTTTTTCAATATTGGATTAAGTAATAATATAAACTATTATCTACATAATTCTCCATTTTCTTATTTATGTTTCATAAACATCCAAAGAATTACAGAGGATAAATGGGTAAAGAGAGGAAAAATGCACTATCTAATCCAGGTAACTTGGATGGGCAATATTTTCCAAAACATATGTTTGGAATACTGAGTTTCGGATCTAATGTACTTTTTAAAAAAAAAATATTTTATTTATTTATTTGAGAGGTAGAGTTACAGACTGTGAGAGACAGAGAGAAAGGTCTTCCTTCCGTTGGTTCACTCTCCAAATGGCCATGACAGCTGGAGTTGCGCCGATCCAAAGCCAGGAGTCAGGAGCTTTTTCCTGGTCTCCCATGTGGGTGCAGGGGCCCAAGCACATGAACCATCTTTTACTGCTTTCCCAGGCCACAGAGGAGAGCTGGATTGGAAGAGGAGCAGCTGGGACTAGAACTGGCATCCATATGGGATGCCAGCACCGCAGGCGGAGGATTAACCTACTGTGCCACGGCGCTGGCCCCCTAATGTACTTTAGTAGATTGGTTTGAATGTGAAAATATTTCTTTATTGCAGATCTTCTCAGAGACTTTATAGCTCATAAGATCCATGTTTGTCTTATTCATCCCTATGTAGTAAATATGTGATATTTAACAAATATTTATTGAATTAATAAATATACTAATGCAAGCTGTGATTCTCCAGAATGAAAGCAAAAATATGCAGTAGCTTCTTAATATATTTGGCTAAGGGAACATTTTTTTTTCCCACAGAGCATCTTGCTGTACAGAACACATTGGGAAATGCTAATGCTTGTTCAATTCCTGGAAGAGACTCTATTACTAGGAATTTCTTCTGCCAAAAGTTTCTCTGGAGCAAACCAAGTTTACAAATGCCTGTTATCTAGAAAATACGATAAGGATGCACAGAATGCCTACAGTTCCAGTTATTGTGCAAAGTTACTGTGACTTCTAGGATGGATAGTATAAGTGCATATTCCTCCCTTGTGGATTTCGCCAATGTGTTTAAACAGTTCCTGCTTACCTGACTTCTAGGCTCTACATACTGGCATGCAGAGGATACGAAAGGACTCAGAGAGGTGGGTCTTTCCCAAGCTGGAGTGCTTAGGGAGAGCTGCAAGGAGGATGCCAGGCAGAGCTGAGTCTGTAGGAATAGCCAGGAGCCCAGCAGAAGTGACAGAATCATGGTAGGTGCAGGAAATCTCAGCGGCTTAAGAGGGTGAAACAGCAAAAGGTTTGCAGGAATGATTGCTGATAGAGGGAGTTAGGAAAGGCGAGGCTGAAGGCACAAAGTTCATGTCTCAAAGGTGTTTGAATTTCTTGCTTAGGGGTGAGCTCGAAAGTGCCAGTTATCATAACAGCCTCAGGGAAGCATATGAACTATCTGCAAAGCCAAGACATAAACCCATGAAAAATTAAGTGTTAGGATTTAAGGAGCAGGGAAAGACTGTGATAAGTGAGAAATAAAGAAGGAAACACCAAATAAGTTGTTACACGTCTACCACATGCCAAGCACTTTATATTTGTTATTTAATTCCATCCACTTAATAGGCCCATGAGCTTGATAACTGTCCTGAGCTGGTAGCACAGGCAGCCAGGCTGCAACCTCTGATCCTGTTTCTGAAACCAGGCAAAAATGTGGCCTTGGACTCTACTGTGTAAATGGAGATACAATACTGTGTGTCAATGCCCCTACAACACACACAAAAAGACTCCTAACACTATCCATTTCTTGCATCCCTATGTGAATTAAATGAGATAATATATGTGAAGCATTTCAAATCCTTCTTGGCACACGGTAAGATCAGATAGGTTCCATTTTTTTGCTACAAAACAAGTAGCTTGCCCAAGGTCATGCTGCAATTTTGTAGTCGAGTCAGGATTCCTTCCAAGTCTATCTGACTTAAAGCCCAGCCTCCCTTTTCACTACCTCAAGACAATGCATGATTAATTTCTAAATGCATTGTGTAGACAAGAATTTCCAAGGGAGCTTGGGGCTGGGAGAATTCATTTCAGGCTGAGGAGCCAGAGATCTTTATTGAAGAAGTGAGATACGGAGACAGACCCTGAGATGAATGGTGTTTTCAAAAGCAAGGAGGAAAGGAGTGGGCATTTTAAGTGGAAGGTATTGACATTCTACTTAAAATAGTAGAGGTATAGTGCTGGAAAAGTACAAATATCTGATACATTTCTTCTGACTTCAGTAATCTTAACAAAAGTACAGTCATGTAAAATCAGTTTCAAAGAAAATACTAACCTGAAATCTCACCACCCTAGTTGTGCAATGCTTATATTCTTATAGATTAAGAATATGCTATATTCTTAAATTCAAGACATGGAAACTGATTGAATCCAGTGATTAGAGGTCAGATGTTCCATGCATACAGTCCGAGAGACTAGGATGAAAAAGTGCTGATTACATTTTCAAAAGTTATCATTCAACTTTAAGAAACTTCTAGAAACCACTAATAAGGAGATATTTAGTCCTATGGTAGAAGACATTAAAGAAGATTTGCCATCAAAGATTACCTAGCAGAACTATAAGTTGCATGTCACTTAGTGATGTATTTATAACTACATAGATGGCACGACAGAATCATGGAGTGATTAGATGATTTATGAGGTAGGGAGGAATAGAATCCCCCAAGGGGAATATTCACAGAGAACAAAATATTTGAACACAGAAGAAGTGTTGCACTTTTGTTAATATCACTTCACATCTCCTTGGAGAGGGGAAAGCTAGAGGGTAACTCAAACATAATTTGATGCAGTTAAATGGATAAAAAATAGGAATCAAATGATAGACAAAAATAAAAATGCTTAGGGTACTATAATGACAAATGACAAGGTATAAACTTTTTTACCTCTCAAGAAATAAAAAGATAAGATCAAAACCCTAACAAAAATACAGATTTCTAATCATTGTTTAAATTCAAACTCCATAATTTACTAACCTTCTGTCTTTGCAATATTATTTAACTTTTCTGCAATTTAATTTAATCTTCAAGTGGGGATTATCAAGCATATTAAATAAGGCTGTTTTGAAAATTAAGTACATTTTCAAACATAAAGACACTTAGAACAATACTCGGTACAAAGAATTGCTCAATTTTAATTTGGTGGCATTCACTTATTAGAAAACAGAGAATGTTAGTTACACATTATTTTCTTTTCAAGTGTTTTCAATTTTGCCACAATTTCTGCAGGAAAGAAGAAGTGGAAGAGGTGGAGGTCAGAATGTAAGGAGCTGGGTTACCTAAATCAGGTATGTGAGTGCCGGGAGCCATGAAGCTCATGAACATAGGTAGAGAACTGTGGACTGCCCTTCCAAAGAGTGCACTCTTCCATGTCCATTGCACTCCATGAGACCTGGGAGGACCAAGGCAAGAAAGTCTTCTTCGGATGGCTTTTTGGAGGAAGATTCTTTAGTGATGATATAAGCCCCAACATGGGCAAGAAGCCATCAGGAGGCTGACTTTAGACAGTTCACCTGTGCTCTTGGGTCCAGTCAACATCAAGGACTAAGGCTTACTAAGGTTGTATGCCTCATGTTATTGGGCATGGTGACATTAGGATGGAAGCATAGGCTTTGCTTCATACACAATCATACAGATGTCTCAATTTTATAATTAATATTTTCATTTCTGATGATAAATCTTTTTAACATATCATGGTGGGGCCGGCCTGAAGCGCCAGCTTCCCATATGGGCGCCGGTTCGAGACCCAGCTGCTTTATTTCCAATCCAGCTCTCTATTATGGCTTGGGAAAACAGCAGAAGATGGCCCAAGTCCTTGGACCCCTGCACCCACGTGGGAAACCCAGAAGAAGCTCCTGGCTCCTGACTTCGGATCGGTGCAGCTCCGGCCGTTGCAGCCAATTGGAGAGTGAACCATCAGATGGAAGACTCTCTCTCTCTCTCTCTCTCTCTCTGCCTCTCCTCTCTCTGTGTAACTCTGACTTTCAAATAAATAAATAATAAAATATTTCTCTGAAAAAAATAAGTTTAAAGAAAAAACATATTGTGGTGCCGCCTATATCTTCACTGATCTGTCTATGGAGTCTGCTCCACCTACCTATTGTCATCTGTATTCACTGGCTAACATTTCACATTTTTGTAGTGTTCTTCAGTATTTTCACACCTACAAAAATGCATATATATACTTACATATAGAAAAGTTAAGGTCAAGGAATTAGAGTAAGAGCATAAGGAAACATAATTGCTGTTACAGTCAACTCCCAGTTTAAGAGAGAACCACCATCTTAACATGATTTTTATTGTTCTCAGAGTAGTATGAGTACCACTAATGAGATAAATAAAATTTATGGATGTATCAACTTTAAGCATTTTTTAAATATCCTGAGGCTTTGCATTTATTTGACTCCTGCATACCTTTTTCCCTTCATCCCCAAGATATGCCCATAACAAAACTTTGGCTTCTTTATGGGTTCTTTTGGAATTCTTAAGAACATACTCTATTATTTTTTTGCGCTGTCCATTGTAGTCATTAACTTTTAAATCATGATTGAAAGACATGAGTATCAGGAATTCTTGAAGTGACCCCTCTTATCTTCTGCTTTAAGTGACTTTTTGCTTTGGCTCTATATTTGCTTTGTTATGTAGGTGTTTGAAAGTGGCCTGGTAGTCCTTTCTCTTTTATAATAATTGTTTCTAAAAATAAAATTCATGACTTCTTCCAAAATTTCTGGAATAATTTCATATCTGTGGAGTCTCTCTTTTCCTCTTAGATTTATCTTCTTTCTGTTCTGGGCCCAGTGCTCTTCAAATCCACTTTTTGTTTAGGTGTTTGTTTTAATTAAATTTCTCTTTATTCTTTTGTTTGAATGAATTCTCTGTTTCCTAAATACAATGTATTTTCCTTTCTTGTTTATCACTTTAATTTTTGTAATTCATTTTGGAGGAAATTCCTGCATTCTGATATATTCGTAGTTTGTTTTTATAGTTTGCTTTTCACTATGTCCTATATTCTTATTGTGCTTTTAAGAAATTTAATGTTATTGTGACTCTAAACTTTTTGTCTTTCTCTGTTATCTGTTACTATAAAAATACTTGATACCAGGTAATTTACAAAGAATACATTTTATTTGGCTCCCAGTTCTGTGGTTGGGAAGTCTAACAGCATAGTGTCTGCATTTGTTCGTGACTTTCTTATTGCCTCATAACATGATGGAGCCTTCACTCAGTGAGACCAAGTACACAAGCTTGAGTCTCTCTGCCTATTTCTATAAATCTGTTAATGCCATAATAGGGGCTCCACTCTAATGACATCCCAAAGACCCCCCACATAAATGCTAATAACATGGGACTATGAGGTTTAGGTTTTGAACATATGAGCTGCTGGGGGAACATGTTCAAGTCATGGCATGTTGCTTTTTATTGGTTTGTTGCCTCCACTTATTCTCTTTTCATCTTTTGGGAAGTTTTGTTATTTTGGTTTGTTTTCAACCTTTGAAATTATAAGGCAGTGTGTCTGAGTGTGAGATTATTTTATCTGTTGAATATTTTATGATCTCTTTCATTTTGGAAAGTAAAATATTACTTTTAATAATAATAACAACAATAATAGAACTAACATTTGCATAGCACTTAGTATATACCAGGTACTACTCAAAGGACATTGTATATCTGAGTTCATGTCATTCTTAAAACAACATGATAGTTTAAAAAAAGCGCTGGGGCCTGCGCTGTGGTGTGTCTGGTAAAGCAGTCGCCTGCAGTGCCGGCATCCCTTATAGGCACCAGTTCGTATCCTGGCTGCTACAGGTCTCTGCTATGGCCTGGGAAAGCAGTAGAAGACAGCCCAAGTCCTTGGGCCCCTGCACCCGCATGGGAAGATTCAGGCTTCTGCCTCCTGGTTCCTGCCTCCTGGCTTCGGATCCGCACAGCTCCGGACATTGTAGCCAACTGAGGAGTGAATCAGTGGATGTAAGACTTTCTCTGCCTCTCTTTCTGTGTAACTCTGACTTTTTTTTTTGGACAGGCAGAGTGGATAGAGAGAGACAGAGAGAAAGGTCTTCATTTTGCAGTTGGTTCACCCTTCAATGGCCGCTGCTGCCAGCGCATCGCCCTGATCCGAAGCCAGGAGTCAGGTGCTTCTCCTGGTCTTCCACGCAGGTCCAGGGCCCAAGCATCCTCCACTGCCTTCCTGGGCCACAGCAGAGAGCTGGGCCACAGCAGAGAGCTGGAAGCACCTGGCTCCTGGCTTCAGATCGGCACAGCACGCCAGCCATAGCGGCCATTTGGGGAATGAACCAATGGAAGGAAGGCTTTTCTCTTCGTCTCTCTCTCTCTCACTGTCTAACTCTGCCTGTCAAATGTGTGTGTGTGTATATATATATATATTCACATTTGGGACCGTGAGGGTAAAAAGTCTAATTATCTAACTGCAATATTCTTCATATCTTTTCCTTTTATCTTTATGTTTGGGAAAAAAAACAATATTTGTCCATTGAAATATTCATTACTATAATGTTCCCATTCTTCTAATGAGGCAAAATTATAGCCAGAAAAATTTACAAACGGTGACCATACATTTTTTTATTGAATGTAAGCAAATCAACATATGGAATGCTGCAATTTCTCTTGCAGATTCCCTTATACCTCTTCTAGTTAATTTCATTGTGGCTACACTGTTATTTTGATTTCTGTCTTTACAGTTTACTATGGCCAGCATCCTATTGAATGGGGAAAAAGTTGTATTTCCACTGAGATCTGGCACCAGACAGGGATGCCCACTCTCACCACTGCTATTCAAGATAGTACTGGAAGTTTTAGCCAGAGCCATTAGGCAAGAAAAAGAAATTAAAGGGGTACAAACTGGGAAGGAAGAAGTCAAGCTACCCCTCTTTGCAGATGATATGATTCTTTATTTAGGGGATCCAAAGAACTCTACTAAGAGACTATTGGAACTCATAGAAGAGTTTGGCAAAGTAGCAGGATATAAAATCAATGCACAAAAATCAACAGCGTTTGTATACACAGACAATGCCATGCTGAGAAAGAACTGCTAAGATCAATCCCATTCACAATAGCCACAGAACCAATCAAAAACCTTGGAATAAACTCAACCAAGGACGTCAAAGATCTCTACGATAAGAATTACAAAATCTTAAAGAATGAAATAGAAGAGGTTACCAAAAAATGGAAAAATCTTCCATGCTCATGGATTGGAAGAATCAATAGCATCAAAATGTCCATTCTTCCAAAAGCAATTTATAGATTCAATGTGATACCAATCAAAATACCAAAGACATTATTCTCAGATCTGGAAAAAAATTATGATGAAATTCATATGGAGGCACAGGAGACCTCGAATAGCAATCTTGTACACCAAAAGCAAAGCTGGAGGCATCACAATACCAGATTCCAGGACATACTACAGGGCAGTTGTAATCAAAACAGCATGGTACTGGTACAGAAACAGATGGATAGACCAATGCAACAGAATAGAAACACCAGGAATCAATCCAAACATCTACAGCCAACTTATATTTGATCAAGGATCTAAAACCAATTCCTAGAGCAAGGACAGTCTATTCAACAAATGGTGTTGGGAAAACTGGATTTCCATGTTCAGAAGCATGAAGTAAGACCCCTACCTTACACCTCACACAAAAATCCACTCAACATGGATTAAAGATCTAAATCTATGACCCGACACCATCAAAGTATTAGAGAACATTGGATAAACCCTGCAAGAGATATGGGCACAGCCAAACATTTCTTGGAAAAGACCCCAGAGACATAGGTAGTCAAAGCCAAAATTAACAATTGGGATTACATCAAATTGAGAAGTTTCTGTACTGCAAAAGAAACAGTCAGGAAAGTGAAAAGGCAACTGATAGAATGGGAAAGAAAAATTTGCAAACTGTAAACTGATAAATGTTTAATAACCAGAATCTACAAAGAGATCAAGAAAACCCTCAAAAACAAAGCAAACAATCCACTTAAGAGATGGGCCAAGGACCTCAATAGACATTTTCCAAAAGAGGAAATCCAAATGGCCAAAAACACATGAAAAAATGTTCAGGGTCACTAGCCATCAGGGAAATGCAATTCAAAACCACAATGAGGTTTTACCTCATCCCGGTTAGAATGGCTCACATACAGAAATCTACCAACAACAGATGCTGGCAAGGATGTGGGGAAAAGGGACACTAACCCACTGTTGGTGGGAACACAAACTGGTAAAGCCACTGTGGAAGTCAGTTTGGAGATTCCTCAGAAACCTGAATATAATCCTATCATACGACCCAGCCATCCCACTCCTTGCAATTTACCCAAAGGAAATTAAATTGGCAAACAAAAAAGCTGTCTGCACATTAAAGTTTATTGCAGCTGAATTCACAATAGCTAAGACATGGAATCCACCTAAATGCCCATCAACAGTAGATGGATAAAGAAATTATGGGACATACATTCTATAGAATACTATACAGCAGTCAAAAACAATGAAATCCGGTCATTTGCAACAAAATGGAGGAATCTGGAAAACATCATGCTGAGTGAAATAAGCCAGTCCCAGACGAACAAATATCATATGTTCTCCCTGGTCAGTGACAACTAACTGAGCACCTAAAAGGAAACCTGTTGAAGTGAAATGGACACTATGAGAAACCGTGACTTGATCAGCCCTTGTCCTGACTGTCAAGGAACAGCTTAATACTTTATTCTTTTTAGTATTTTTTTGTTCTACTTAATACTGTTGGTTGAACTCTTTAGTTAACACACAATTATTCTTAGGTGTTTAAATTTAACTGAAAAGTGATCCCTGTTAAATGTAAGAGTGGGAGTAAGAGAGGGTGGAGGTGTACAGTTCAGCACATGCTCACACGGACTTACCCCTCATGGTAGAGTTAGAAACATGCCATAGAATTCCAATTTAATCCCATCAAGGTGGCATGTACCAATGCCATCTCACTAGTCAAAGTGATCAGTTTCAGTTCATAATTGATCATAATGATAGGATTAAGTGTCAAAGGGATCACAAAAACAAGATTAGTGCCTGCTAATACTAATGGATAGAATTAAAAAGGAAAGAATGATCAAAATGGGAAGCGGGATACACAGCAGACTCATAGATTGGCAGGTGTCCTAAACAGCACCCTGGCCTCAGAATCAGCCCTGGCTTGTACCGCGGCTCACTTGGCTAATCCTCCACCTGTGGCACTGGCACCCCGGGTTCTGGTCCCGGTTGGGGTGCCAGATTCTGTTCTGGTTGTTCCTCTTCAAGTCCAGCTCTCTGCTGTGGCCCGGGATGGCAGTGGAAGATGGCCCAAGTGCATGGGCCCTGCACCCGCATGGGAGAACAGGAGGAAATGCCTGGCTCCTGGCTTCGGATCACCACAGAGCAGCAGCCATATGGCCATTCGTGGGGTGAACCGATGGAAGGAAGATCTTTCTCTCTGTCTCTCTCTCTCACTGTCTGACTCTGCCTGCCCAAAAGAAAAAAAAAAATCAGCCCTTAAGGCATTCCTATCTGGCTAAAAAGCCCATGAGAGTATTTCAGGCATGGAAAGGCAAAAAACACTCTGGCAAAAAAAAAAAAAATGACCTAAATGAAAGATCTCTGTGAGTGGGATTCCAGAGGAAAGAATGGGCCATCAAAGAAGGAGATATATTTCTCTGAAGGGAGGAAAGAACTTCCACTTTGAATATGGCCTTGTCTAAATAAGATCGGAGTTGGCAAACTCAAGAGGCTTCCATAGCCTTGGCAGCTCATGACAAGAGCTTCCGGTGATTACTGATGTCATAAAGAAGAGTGTCAATTGTTAACAACAGGAGTCACTGTGCACTTACTCCCCATGTAGGATCTCTGTCCTTAATGTTTTGTACTATTTGAATTAATGGTATAACTAGTACTCTAACAGTACTTTATACTTTGTGTTTCTGTGTGTCTGTTGAAATCTTTACTTAGTATATACTAAGTTGATCTTCTTTATATAAAGATAATTGAAAATGAATCTTGATGAAGAATGGGATGGGAGAGGGTGTGGGAGATGGGATGGCTGCGGTTGGGAAGGAGATTATGGGGGGGAAAAAGCCGCTATAATCCAAATGTTGTACTTTGGAAATTTATATTTATTAAATAAAAGTTTTAAAAAAGAGCTGTCAAATATTTCACTCATTTTTTAAAAAGATTTATTTATTTATTTGAAAGGCAAAGTTACAGAGAGACAGAGGCAGAGAGAGAGGTCTTCCATCTACTGGTTCACTCCTCAAATGGCTGCAATGTCTGAAGCTGTGTCAATCCAAAGCCAGGAGCCAGAAGCTTCTTTTGTATCTCCTAACTGTGTGCAGGGGCCCAAGCACTTGGGCCATCTTCCACTTCTTTGCCAGATCATAGCAAAGAGCTGGATCAGAAGTGGAGCAGCCAGGTCTCGAACCAGCGCCCATATGGGATGCTAGAACCACAGGCAGGTTAATCTGTACCACAGTGCCAGCCCCACTCATTATTTTTACAAGTCGTTTTACATATTTTTTATTGAGTATTGAATATTAAATGTTCTTTATTTAAGTAGGGGCACAATTTATTCATCATAAATAATATTATAAAATATTTAATATTTTCCCCATAGTATGTCTTGCATTTTTTTTTCAAAGAACATCTTTTGAAAAGCAAAGGATCCTAATTTTGATAAAATCCAGAATATCATATGTGAATTTTATGGAGCATGGTAAATAAAAACAATTATTTCATTCAAGCAAATTTTTGCCTTAATCAAAGATTAAAAATGAATTCTATTCTTATTTCTTCTTAAGTTTTAGGTTTTATACTCTCTGGTCTATTATCCACTGTAAGTATGTTTTTAACTTTAATTTTAATTGATTTTTAATAGATTGAATATGACTTATACATACAGGTCTAAAAATATAATGATATTCTCTTCCTCCCTCCCTCACTCTCACCCTACTTCTACATCCAAGTAAAATTTTCTATTTGTTTATTTGTTTTAAACATGGATATCTGATGATTCCAGTGACATTTGTTATAAGGATTATCTTTTTTTTTTCACAGAAATCCCTTAAGAATTTTGTCAAATATCAACTTATCATGTATATGTGGATCTATATCTAGACTATTATGTTATGATTTTCTGTATATCGTTATGTTAAAATCACATCATCTTAGTAGTGTGAAAATTCGTGTAGTGTAAATTCTCCAACTTAATTCTTTTTCAAAAATTTTTGAATGCATTTTCTGAGCCTTTTCTTTCATTATGTTAATTTAATACATTATATATATTGATTTGCATAAACTAACTGTCCTTGCATATCACAGGTAAATCCTGCTTGACAGTGGTGCATAATCTTTCAGATGTGATGTTGGATTCCACTCACTAGTATTTTGTTGAGAAATTTACATCTAGATTCACCAGGGACATTTGTTTATAATTTCTTTTTGGTGTGCTGTTGTCTATTTTCAGTATCAGGGTAATCCTGACCTCATGAAAAGAGTTTGGAAGTATTCACTCCTTTTCAATGTTTTGGAATAGTTGAAGAAGAATGCATATTACTTATTTTTTAAAGATCTGACAAAATTTAGCAATGAAGCCATTTGATCCTACGATTTTCATTTTGAACATGAGATCATTTTTATCCTAATATTTCCCTTCATATTGATATAAAAAGAAATGTTAATCTTCAATTATAACGATATTTTTCAATTATAATGATATTTTTGCTAATCTTACCCATATATCTATTAGATTACACAGGTTAGATTATTGACATATTTTGAATACATAGGATTTGGATTTGTCATTTATTGAGCTGAAAAAAATGTTGTATGATATCTTCTGATATCAAAGTGACCAAGAAAGAAAAAAAATCAAAAAGTATGAAGGTCCCAAGTTTTAGAGAATTATAGAGATAGCTGCACCATCATGGTTGGAACTGAAACAGATCTAATAGAAATCATTATTTATTAACTATTTATAGAAAAATCTCTTCAGTACTTGAATATTCAAGTAGAAATGCCATTTAACAGTGAGAATTTCCACTACAAAGTCTCTAAAAGGGAATGTCCAGTCTTGGCTAATACAATTCTGGTGACAAGATGTATTTTTCCTTGAGACAGCCAATTTATTATTTGGTCAACTAAAAAGTTCTCAACATTAACAGAAGCAGTGTTGTAGTAAGTTTGCACATCCATAAGCATGCAGGTATCCAAAGGGATGTCCATGAGGATAGCAAATTTTTATGTAATCATATATATTTGAAGGTGTGTATACTTGCACAGAAATATGCAAATGCTAAACAAGTCTAGGATTTCACTTCTATTTCCAATACAATTGGACCTGATTTGTGCAAGTGCATTATCAAAATCCAAATGAAATCCAAATGGAAAAGTTGCTGTAGCAAAATGAATCAATGCATGAATGAACAAGTAAATTTTATTTAGTCTTGTTTTACTGAAAAGTTCATTGGTAATCATGACAAATATATTGATCTTTCAAATAACAAGGGCTTCAAAATAAGGGAGGGTTTTTTTCCATAGAAATGTGTGTTTTTATATTTATTTTACTATCATAAGTGGAATAATAGATAAGAAAAAAACAGTAAATGTCCACCAGACTGAGTAAGAATCTGTAAAAAGGAATGGAAAGAAAATTAATATCAATAAAAAGCAACAGAAAGTCACCCAGTGGCCTGTTTTGTGATAGCACTTGTTCCCAGTTGGTTCCCAAGGGACTGAGTAAAGCAGCAGCAATGGCCATGGCCTTGTTCTTAAATCATATTATTCAGATGATGACCCGAGTCTTACACAGAAATCCAAGAATAAACTCAAGCAATACAGCTCAACTTGTGCTTTCCAGCACAAGATAGCATTTCGTAATTGTTGTTATGCAACAATGACATATACATTCTGAATCTATAAAAATGCCATTTACTCAATACAGTTTATTATGCAATACATTATAATATATAATTCGGTTTATTTTGTATGTAAGGCCAGATGCTCCAAGTGTTATAGTTGGCGAGTTAACTGCCACTGATTGTATAATGATGTTAAAACAATTTTAGTAAACAGCTCTTGTCTGTTATAAAAATTTATATTACTCTTTCTCCCTCTTAAAAAATTACTGATCACATTAAACTAACACTATAATCCACTAGTTCAAGATTAAATATTTAGTATTAGTTTGTTTTTATTCCACAACTGTTTCTGGTTTTTTTTCTCCATATAGATCATTTTCTTTCATAATAACCTTATTTACATAAGCAGGGTTTCTTGCACCATCATGGAGTAGCAGTCTCTAGGTGTTTCCCATGGTTCCTTGGCGGGATGGTCACTTAATGATTAAATTAGAGTTCACTCAAGCAGATCTGCGGTAACAACAGCTACGAGGCTGCAGTTCTCCTGTTCAGATTTACAGAGCATCCAGGTGGAGTTCATTACTGTGAATCACCCAGCATGTTCCCCTGGCAGCAGATTAAGAAAACAGTCTAAATTAGAGATGGCTGCACTGCTAAACTTATTCCTCGTTCACAATATAAGGAGCCCCTGCACTTAGCTACATACATCTTATCTGTAGTTGCCTTCTATCCAGGGAGGTCTCTATTACTAGTTGCTGCTGTATTTGTACAATACCTAAAATATTTATGAAGCTGAATGCTGAAAAATTGCAGATTTGCAGCTAATACATTCCACAGCTGCATGTTCTTGGTTTGCAAATTTATAACTGGGAATTTACTACTAACAAATTCCAGCCTTTGAACAATGGGATGTATTTCTCCAGCTTGCTGTGTTGCCCGGTCTCTGTGCTCTCACTCCCTAAGCTGGTAAGGCTGCAGTGGTGGTACAGCCTCTAGGGAGGGAGGAGGGACGGATGGATGGGATTGTGTGCCATCAGTCACCAACAGCCCCTCTGGCTGATTAAGTAGCAGGTGTTAATAGGAACCCAGGGGAGTGCTCTCCGTTCCCTTTAGCTGGAATGATAGTGACATGATTCAAGGCCTGAAGGGTTTGGGGCCCTTTGAGGGTAGAAGAGGGGAAGTGGACTTGCAAAATGGAAAATAATAGAAAGGTATGTTATTTTGAAAGGACCCTGCTAATTCTGGAAATATATGCATTGTTTGAAGACTTGAACAACGAAAATTCTGAAGCAGATATGCCAGGCATCGAAGAAAGGAGTGAGGAAGTCTACTAATATTTACAATCACTGTGAACCCGGTGTAATTCACTAGAAACAGTAGTATAAGGTTTAATTCTTATGTTGGACAGGCATTTTGAGGTCAATAGGTGAAAAAGGTGAAAGTTATTGTGAAAACACTTACAAAAGATGCCATATTTGATTCAGCATAGGAAGACATATGTCTATAAATAAAACCCACAAAGAATTAATGATATTGATGGTCTGTGAATGATTATTATTAAAATATAATGAATCTCAGATTTTTTTATGTTTGTTTTTTCTGTCTCAGAGGAATTGTATAATATTCGAGTTTTAAATTTGAGGCATACAGTATTAAATATTTTAAGTACTTACTGATGTTTAACAGAAAGATGTACATATCATTAATATATAACAAAATGAATATGCCCAGGCAACTAACAGAAACAATATAATAAGTACTTCAAGACATCCTCAAGTGAACAGCATTGATTAATGTTTGCACTTGATATAGATGAAATAATACATCATATATTTTAGTGCCATGCTTATTTACTTAACTTGTTTGTGAGATTCATGGATATTGCTGTATGAAGTTATAGTTTCCTCATTATTATTCTTATAGTATGCAATTAGGTGACTATACCATAGTTTATTGATACATTGTAAAATTGATGGCCATTGTGTACATTCCAAATATAAGATATTAAAATTAGTGTTTGTATGAGTACAAAATGTATTTTTTGTAAGAATAGGTAGATATTTCTGTTTTGTATAAACCTAGGAATAAAATTGCTGAATCTAGGGTACACATATGTTCAACTTCAGTAGATATTGCCAAACAATTTAATTTTATACCTGTGTCTAAGAGTTATAGTTATTCCACAGTCTCATCAACATTTATTACTTTTTTAATTTTAATAATTGTGTTGAGTATATAATGACCTTTTGTGTTTTCAATTTTTATTTTTCATACATAAGGAATTAAATTGAATACTTTTATTTTTTATGGGCAACGGATATTCTCTTTTCAAAAAAGTGTATTTTTAAATTTTTGTAGATTTTTATAGTTCCTTCTGTATTTTTCTCATTGATAAAAAATTTTCATATATTCTGAATATAATTTTTTTCGGGTATAGAAATTGAGACCATCTTCTATTCCGAGGCTTGAGTCTTTGCATTCTTTTCTTTTTAAAGATTTATTTATGTATTTATTTGAAAGTCAGAGTTACCATAGAAAGAAGGAAAGGCAGAGAGAGAGAGAGAGGTCTTTCATACGTTGGTTCACTCTCCAATTGACCGCAGTGGACAGAGCTGCTCTGATTAGAAGCCAGGAGCCAGGATCTTCTTCTGGGTCTCCCCTGTGGGTGCAGGGGTCCAAAGACTTGGGCCATCTTCCACTGGTTTCCCATTCCATAGCAGAGAACTAGATCAGAAGTGGCACAGCTGGGTCTCGAACTGGTGCCCATATGGGATGCTGGCACTGCAGGCAGCAGCTTTACCCACTATGTTACAGCGCCAGCCCCTTCATATTCTTAATATCTTTTTTTTTCAAAGAAGATGTTAATTTGATATCATCCATTTATCACTATTTTCTTATGATTGCTACAATTCTGCTTTGGTAATATTAAAATAAACTAATTGTTAATTCAGATTGATTATAACACTCTGAAAACACATAAATCTAGCTAAGTCATAAAAAAGTGATCACAGAGCATAAAATCTGGTTGCGAGTCAATCCATAAAAATGTGGACTTTGATTGAATGATATGTATTTATGAATTTTTAACCTGTGACAAGCTCAGGTCCATGGAGCTGTTGAAGCTAAGGCTAAATAGATAAAACTTCCAAGTGATAGAGTCAGCTGATGGGACTCTTGGCCTCTTGAGGGACTTGGAAATCAGGAGAATGTACCAGGAAAAAAAGGGGGGGAAACACACAGGCAAAACCCAAAACCTCCTTGTAATTCTACTCTGGCTTTTGTGAGATTTTTCGACTCAGTGTACAGAGCAGAGCTCCAAGAGGTCCTCCAGAAAGCAGCAGATAAGAGACGAATGAGTGAAGAAGGTTTTCCCTCCTACCCATCAAGGTGACAAAAGATTATTGCTTTAATCCAGTCAAAACGCTTTAGAGGAAGAGTTCAGAATTCCTACGAAGTACCTGGCCAATAGCAGGAAAAATAAGACATTCAGGATATAGAAAAATAAGACATAATCAAGGGGAAAAATCAATAGAAATAAAAACCAAAATGATGATGTTAAAACTAGCAGACTAAGGATTTCATTTATTTACTTTGTCTTGTACTTTTATTCATTTATTTCCACTTTATTGGAAAGGTAGAAGACAGAGAGACAGAGAACTTCAATCTGTTTGGTCATTCCCCAAATGCACACAACAGCCAGGGTTGGGCCAGGCCAAAGCCAGGAACACAGAGCTTCATCCAGGTTTTGAACATGCGTAGTAGGGATGCAAGTCCTTGAGATACCACCTGTTATGTCCTAGATGCACTTTCTCAGGAGTCTGGCTCAGAAACAGAGGAGCTGTCACTTGAACTAAAAACTCCACTCTGGGATGCTAGCAACTCAAGCAGCCGCTTAACCACTGTGACAAATATCTGCTCAAACAGACCAAGATTTTAGAGCAATTATTGTAAATCTATTCAAGAAAATAGAAAAAATTTGTATTTACTGATTGAAAATATGGAAAACTTCAGCATGGAAAAGAAATACATTTTTAAAAAAGAACAAATGCGGGTGAGCTTTGTGGCAAAACGGGTTAAGCTGCCGCTTGTGGTGCCAGCATCCCATATTGGAATGCACGAGTTTGGTCCCGCTTCTGCCTTCCAATTCAGCTTCCTGCTACTGTGAAGATGATGGTGTAAGTACTTGAGTTCCAGCCATCCACATGGGAGATGTGGATGGAGTTCCAGCCTCCAGCTGTTGTGGGCCTTTCAGGAGTGAATCAGTGGTTGTAAGGACACTTTCTCCCTCCCGCCCTCTATGCCTTTCAGATAAATACAAATGAAAAAGTAAATCTTAAAAGAATAAATGGGTATAATGTGTATTCTACAACTTAAAGTACCTAAATTTTTTTAAGTGTTAGATTTTAAAGTTATTGAAGAGATCAAAGGAAAGAGTCAAAAAACTTGGAAGTAGATTAATGGATCACACTACTTAAAGAATAAATAAATGCTGAAGAATAACATTTCAACAGAGCATAGGATCTTTGAGAACATTATTATCTTCTCTAACGCACATGTCATTGGTGTCTCAGAGGAGAGAAAGTTGAGATTAGATCACAAACAGTAGTTTAAGAACTAATAGGGAATGTTATTCTAAATAAAACAACAACAACAACAACAAAAAACAAGGATTTTGCTCAAACACATGCAAGGGACCCCATAGGTTGGCATGTCATAGTCACATCTAGAAAACTTATGAAATAAAGATGAAACTGAAAAATTATCTGTACTTCAGAAAATCTATGGGCGGGAGCCGCAGCTCAATAGGCTAATCCTCCGCCTGCAGCGCTGGCACCCCGGGTTCTAGTCCCATTTGGAGCGCTGGATTCTGTCCTGGTTGCTCCTCTTCTAGTCCAGCTTTCTGCTGTGGCCCGGGAAGGCAGTGGAGGATGACCCAGGTATTTGGGCCCTGCACCCGCATGGGAGACCAGGAAGAAGCACCTGGCTCCTGGCTTTGGATTGACGCAGTGCGCTGGCCGCAATGCACTGGCAGTGGTGGTCACTTGGGGGCTGAACCAACGGAAAAAGGAAGACCTTTCTCTCTGTCTCTCTCTCTCTCTCTTACTGTCTAACTCTGCCTGTCCAAAAAAAAAAAAACTATGATTGATGACCGACTTCTCAGAAAAAGCTGAGGCCAATAAACAATAAAATGACATTTTTAAAGTGATGAGAAAAAAATCAAATAAAAATTCTGTATACAGTGAACATAGTCACAAAGATAGGTGTTTCTATTAGTTTTCTTTTGCCACTGTAACACATCGCCATGGATACAGTGTCCTAAACCAATGCAATTTTTAGAAAAGTTTTCACAGTTATGAGAACAA
This sequence comes from Oryctolagus cuniculus, assembly GCF_051225735.1. NCBI lineage: Eukaryota > Metazoa > Chordata > Mammalia > Lagomorpha > Leporidae > Oryctolagus > Oryctolagus cuniculus. Next base: position 14,934,335 of record NC_142880.1, read on the forward strand.
AGTCTGCATGGATTCAGTAGGCTAGCGTCCAGGTGTTTGCAGAGTTCATTCCCACTGGAGCCCTTTCCAGCCCCTGGAGCCTGGCTGCCTACGTTGCTGGGCTGCCAGTGTACTTGGGAGCCTGCGCCTTTATCATCTTCCTCTCTGCTTCTGTCTTCTGTCTCCTTTCACAACCCAGGACCTTTGTGGCTACTTTATCCCACTTGTAAAATTCACAATAAGCTAACAACTTTAAGATTCCTAATTATTATATTTACAGAGGCCTTTTGTCCATGTAAACAACTCTATTCATAGGAATCAGCGAATGAGTATCTTTGGCAGGCTTCATTCTACCTACGACACAAAACAAAGATATTTTCACATAAGTAAGAGAGAATTCTTAGCCAGGACACTTTCACTAAAAGAAGAGATAAACAGGTTCTTCAATGTGGTGGAAAACTATACAGGACTGAAACTCATATTTAGAAGTAGGAATCAAGAATATTACAAATGGTAAGCATTTAGTGTCTTAGTAACATAAAAAAGTTTGTTCTCTTAATTTTATAGTTAACATTTTGATGTCCTATATACGGGTTTCCTATGCCATATGTTTTTTTTTAATTATTTTTTTTCAACTTTTATTTAGTAAATATAAATTTCCAATGTACAGTTTATGGATTACAATGGCTTTTCCCTCCCATAACTTGCCTCCCACCCTCACCCCTCCCATTTCCTGCTCCCTCTCCCATTACATTCACATCAAGATTCATTTTCATTTATCTTTATATACAGAAGATCAATTTAGTATATATTAAGTAAAGATTTCATCAGTTTGCACCCACACAGAACATAAAGTGTAAAATACTGTTTCAGTACTAGTTATAGCATTAATTCACATTGGACAACACATTAAGGACAGAGATCCCACATGAGGAGTAAGTACACAGTGCCTCATAGAATAGCAGATGTCCCAAACAGCACTCTGGCCTCAGAATCAGCCCTTAAGGCATTTAGATCTGGCTGAAGAGCCCATGAGAGTATTTTAGGCATAGAAAGCCAAGACACTCTGGCAAAAAAAAAAAAAAAAAAAAAAAAAAAAAAAAAAAAATCACCTAAATGAAAGATCTCTGTGAGTGAGATCCCAGTAGAAAGAACGGGCCATCAAAGAAGGAGGTACCTTTCTCTGAAGGGAGGAGAGAACTTCCACTTTGACTATGACCTTATCTAAATAAGATCAAAGTTGGCAAACTCAAAAGGCTTCCATAGCCTTGGCAACTCATGATTGGAGCCTAGGCAGATTACTGACGCCATACACAAGAGTGTCCAATTGTTAAGACATATGTTTTCTATAATTTGAATGTTTAATTATTGCTGCTCATATTTGTAACCATCTAGAATAGATTTCTATGTAAAATGTGACATAAGGATTAAAATATAATTTTCCCAAAAATCAGCATTCAGTAGCACAACTCACAATAGCAAAAATATGGAATCACATAGACATCCATCAACCAATGATTGGATAGAGAAAATGTGATATATAAACATGATGGAATATTACTCAGATGTAAAAAGAATGAAATTCTGATATTTGCAATAAAATGGTTGGAACTGGAGATCATTATGCTAAATTAAATAACTAAACCCAGAAAGACAAACATCAGATGTTTTCTCTTATTTGTGGAAATTAATGTATACAGAGAGTATAAAAAAAGCTATTAGGATAATATTTCACCTAGTGCTTGGTCATTTTTTTTTCACTTCATATGTCAGCAACAATTTTCACCTCATGTCATAAATATTTCAGAAACCTCACATTCATATTTATTATGAAATGATGTCTGAGTTTTTTTTTCAAAATAACTGAAGTACAAGGAAGAGGATGCTATGGATGATAATAAAGAAATGCAAGCTAGTGTTTACTTGTTGTTTGTTCAAGCTGAATGATGAATACATGTAAGATCTTTATATGTATCTATGCTTTTGTTTGCTTGAAATTTCCCACAATAAAATTATTTTAAAGTCTTAAAATACATAATTTTGCATATGTACATATGTTGGACTCAACAAAGTTATTGAAAGGATCATCTTTTACCAGTTGCATTGCATTATAAATTTAACCATAAATTAAAAGAGTTTATGTTTCATTCTATTTCTGTGCACTGGATTCCTTTCCACTTGCCAGTTCCATTACTCTTATTCTCATAAAGTAGTGTTTTTAATTCATATGGTTTTATTTTCTTACTCAATACATCACGCATATTTATTATTTCACATTTATTTAATACACTATACATAATTATAAACACTAAATGAATTATTAATACAAAACTAATAGTAAGCTAGTTAATACTAATTAGCATAGTTTCACCCCTAGTAATAGAATTTTAATTCTTCAGATTTTGACTTGCTGGTGCTGGAATTCCCCAGTATTTGCTCCTCTACAGTACGAGCATCCTGAATCTGGAAATCTGAACCTGAATTGCTCCAAAATTCAAAGCTTTCTGAGTGATGACATTATGCTTTACACATGGAAAATTCCATCCCTGAACTCATGTGACAGGTTACAATCAAAGCATGCGTGCACTAAAAATATCATGTAAAATTTCCTTCAGTCTATGTGTATAAGGCATATTTGAAGCATAATTTAATTTCATACTTAGATTTGCATTCCAGCCTTAAGCTATCTCACTGTGTATAAGCAAATACTCTAAAACTGCCAAAAATATAGAATCTGAAACATTTGTTTTCCCATGCACTTCACATAAGGGATACTCAACATATATTATCTTGACTATTCTTTACTTGCTAAATTTCATCCTAAATTTTAAAAATATCAATTGTATTTATAGCAAAGTTTAAAAAAATTTAGTTGGAACTATATTGAATCTATAGAATGATGTATAAAGAAATGGCAACATTATATTTGGTTCTAAACCATGAATACGTGTGTGAGAATGTTAAATTATTTACATTGTTTTTCAAAATTTCTTAATAATAGCTAAAAATGAGACTTAATCTTCTTGAACACCTTGTAAATGAGTTGCAAGAATGTGATATTTTTATGACATTATAATTATATGACTAAAAATTTTTACTTTGTATTTAGCTTTTGATACATAGGAATCCAATTAACTTTTTATGCTAGATATATTAAATATCATAGTAAAGGAAATATTAATTTTAATAGTTTGTAATTCTTTTTAGTTTTTCTAGTGCATTATCATGTTTCTTAAAATAGATTATTTCATTCATTTCTATATTTTATGTACTTTCATTCTATAGTTTTAACATCTTGCCTTTAATATATTTGCTAATATAATGCTGAGTTCTGTATCAAAAGTTCTACTGTACCAGAGCTTCCACGAAATCACAGTGGAAAAGTTTCAATATTTTTGATGAATATACCAGTGATGAGAATTCATAGTTTATAAAATTAAGGAAGTTCGAACAGATTCTTATTTTGCTAAGTGTTTTTATCCAGAGTATGTGTTAAATCTTCATCCACTAAGATAGTTATGTGATTTTTTTCTGTATTTTTATATTATATTATAGGGAAAACTCACTGGTTTCCAATGGTATAGTAGTGATAATTCTCCAAAGTATGAGGAATGTGCACTCAAGCAAATATCATTTGATTTAATGATATTTTCCTCAGATTTATTCAATCTTTGTTCACATCAGAGACAATTTGTACTTTGTCTTTAGTATAATGTCCTTACAGAGTTTCAGAATCAGTATTAGAATAACCTCTCCTTTTGTACTCTCTGAAAGAGATCAGGCAAATCTGGCCTTATTTCTACTTCATATATCTAGAAAGATTCATTGATGAAGCCACTGGACCCTGTACATGCATGCTTGTGTCTGTCCTGAGAACAAATGTGAAAAAGAGGGAAAAAAGATTTTAATGAAATATTACCTATATAAGCAGATCTATAACTATTCATATTTACTATCTTTTACTCTTTCAGTTATTGGAAGATTTATTTCTATTTCATACAAATTGTATGATTTATTTGCTTGAAATAAGGGATAATATCTTTGAGTAACTTTAATCATGTAAGTAATATTTTTAACCATATTATGGATAATTTGTGTTTTCTGTATTTCTTTTTAACAGGTTTTCTAAGGGTATTTCAAATTCATTTACTTTTCAAAATATTACAGTATGGAATTTTTTTTTTGTTTTTATTATAAGCCTAGGTACATCTTTTCTGTTTGTCTGAAGCAAATTTACTTTTAACCCAGAAGATTTTTGTTCCAACTTTGAAAAAATTACTCATTTCAGAGGATTTTTCTTTGTCCAGGTATTCTGATTATTGTGTTGACCCCAGAATCCCAGGTTGCTCCTCCAGCTTCATGCAGCCTTGACTTTGCTGATTTTTATTTGAATCAATGCCAGCCTTGCTCCTTGTGCTCATCACCATCTTCAACTCAAGCCCACGAATGCCTGTAGGGAAAAAATTGTTTGGGACTAAACCCTCCTTTAGAAGACTCTTTCCACCTTGGAATTCTGTTCAACTAGTACTTCTACAGTCACATCTCTCTAATAGTTTAAGAACATTATTTGGGGTGCAGGTATTTGGCCTAGTGGGTAAGAGCTAGTTAAGATGCCCATGTCCTGTGTGGGAGTACCTGGGCTCAAGCCCCAGCCTTGGCTCACAAAATCAGCTTCCTATTAATGCAGATCTTTGGAGGCACCATTGGTGGGTCAAGTTACTCGGTTCCTGCTATCCTCGTGGGAGACCTGGACAGAAGTCCAGAAGTCTTGGCTGTTACTGGCTTTAGAGGAGTCAAACATCAGATGGAAGCTGGCTCTTTCTCCCTCCCTTCCTCCTTCCCACCCTCCCTCTCTTCTACCCTCCCTTCCTCCCTCCTTTCCTTCCCACCTTTCCTTCCTCCCTCCTTTCCTTCCTTCTTTGCTTCCTTCCTTCCTTCCTCCTTTCCTTCCTTCCTCCTTCCTTCCTTCCTTCCTTCCTTCCTTCCTTCCTTCCTTCCTTCTTTGCTTCCTTCCTTCCTCTCTCTCTCTCTCTCCTATCTCTATTTCCATATGTGTATTTCTCTCTCCCTGCCTCTCAGTTAATTTGAAAATAAAAAAAATATAATTTTTACAATTCAATTTCATCTTGCTTTAATTGAAACCATTGTCCTGAAATCACTTCCTATATCATACCCAGGAACAGAGATCAAAGTGGTTTTATTTATAGGCTCTAAATAAATATTGCATCATCCTCCCACTCAGATAAAAGATGCACATTGTTAGACTTTAAGGGGAATTCTGGGAAGCATCTAAAAATGAACTCTCCACTACAAAGCAGGGAGTCGCAGGAAACCTTGATTTCTAGCTTTGCTCATTTACTGAATGCAAGACCTCCCAACACAGCCAGTTTCCATCTATCCACATGATATTGTCTGATTCAATGATTTTCTGTGACAACCATATGTTGAAATGATAATTGACCCTCAAATGATTTGGAGCTTAACCATATTGTTTTCTCAAAAGTAAAATGTTTTATTCAAATGAATGAAAGATTTGGATTACAGGAATTAATTTAAATATTGAACAATTGCATAGCTTCTATTAATCATACCATGCACTCTTTAATAGGTATTAATTCTCACCATTATAATGATCTTAATAGTTATTTTTCATATTTATTATTTTGGGGGTGAGAAAGAGAATGAGAGCGGGAAGGACAGAGAGCGAGCTCCCTTCCGCAGGTTCACTGCCCAGATGCCCACAATGCTCACAACTGGGCCGGTGCTGAAGCTCTGAGCCAGAAATTCAATCCAGGACTCTTTCACTGTGATGGGAACCAAGATAACTGAGTCATCATTGCTGCCTCCCAGGGTTTGCATTAGTAGGAAACTGGAGTCAGACGATGGAGCTGGGTTAGTAACATTGATTATTCCTTAGTAATATGGTGATACCAATAAACACATAACATCATTTCTGTTATCTGACATTTTTCCTTGGAACTGTCATAAATCACAAAAATTTCAAAGGTATGTCAATCATATATTTAAAAGTACAAATTTAAAATCAAATTATAGTTGAACATAACTGAAAAAGTAAATGAATTAGTTCTTTTTAAAAAGTGGAAGGTGTAACATTCTAAAAGATGATAAAATGCATTACTTTGTCACAGAATATTGAGAAATGCTATTCATGTGGCTGCATATAGACTAATGACTAAGAGCAAAGGGAAATCAACATTTTAAGAAAGAAGAAAATAATTTATGCCTTAACAACATATCAAGAACTTTGAACGGGTAACAGAATTGATTCTTAAAGAGTTCCAAGCAAACCTTAAGTGAAGACAGGGAAGAAAATAGTATTGAACAATTTACTTTACCCCTGGTAGGCCTGAAGTAGAGAATTGTGTGGGTAAAGGCAGATGAATAGACGAATAATTCCAAAAATTGTTCCATGAAGGGAAGTCCTGCTTCCACCGTCTCCTGTCCAAAGCTGCAGGCTATACCTTTCACACAGGGCACCAGGAGTCACCTCTAGACCATTTGGGACTTATGATCCTTGAATTTAGTCCTGCTGCACCTGTCACATCCAGAGAAGATTCAGTATGATTAAGAGGATCGTGCAATCCATCATCCGAGCTGGGATTCTGGGGGTGGTGAAGGAGTGATTAGTAACATTATAAACTATACTGGGACAACAGCATGAACTCAGGCTGTGCCAGGGACATCAGGATGTACGACTCTCCTTCTAGCAATTCTCCTGATGCTAGGGCTGAGCTGAGCCCCTGCCTGGAGTAACTGGTATCATATGCTCCATCTTGGCTGATAAGGAATCCAGAAAAATAAGCACCTGGCATCATCAACTTTTGTGTTGAGAGGCAGGATCTGCCTCATTGACTGAAGTTCCCCAAAGAAAAGAGGTTCCAGATGTCGCATGGACAGAAAGCATGATAAATATAAGTTTTGCTAGCTTTAAAGGCATTTCTATTTTAGCAAATGAAGATAGCTACATTAAAATAAATCCATGTCATTTGAATAAGAAACCAGGACCTATCTGAGTGACCATATATATTCTTTAATAATCACTCTTTGTTCTGTAGCTACAAAATCCCTGTATTTCAATTCCTGAGTTAATTTAAAGTGATACTATAGTACTAAAATTTTGGCATTGCCTGTGATGAACTAATTGCTTTCATTTTTGCAGATAGTGCATTCCAAATGAACAATATTCAACCCGAGGCTCTTCGTGTACCAATTACATAATTATCTTTTCAGGGTAGACAGTGAAATATAAAGTTAATAAAATAAATAAAGGTGTGAAACAAATCAAAGCATATTTTATTATCTAAAACTACCCAGTATTCCCATAGATAATTAATTCTGTCATTTGATGAAAATCTGAGGAAAACATTGTGGTTTTCTCAGTCTAGTTATTTCAGTAATACTTACAGAACTCCGACCTCTGCTTTGCACGTCCTATCTCCTCCAATACCTCACCGCCTCCCTGTTCAGAGTTATCTCCCATTCACTCCTTACGTATCAGCTCAAGTTTCACTATCTTTGACTCCATGGCAAAAGTGTTTAGCACTCCATGTGACATTATCTTACGTTATTCGACAGGACTATAATTTTATGAATATTTTTGTGTTTATTTCATTATCCTCTCTCAGCAGACCGACAATTGCAAGTGATTTAGGACTTAGAACTTCAGCTTTATTTCCTGTAGCAAGCAAAATTATTTGCATTATAATAGGTGTTCAATACATATTTGTTGAATGGATGCATGAATGTAAAATAAATATAAAGATAATTTGATTCCAGTAAAAATAAAATAATTTGTTGATGCAAGTATATTAACAGATTATGTCTATCACTGTGATAACTATCTATGAATTTTTATTGTCATATTAACTGAGTATTTTGTTGTATACAATTCTTGGCAGCTTTAGCTGCTAATATTATCATTACTGGACAGATAAGAAAATTGAAAGCAAAAGAACTGTGATGATTTTCCAAGAAATCATTAAATTAGTAACTGATGAATTTGCATTAATTAGCGTCCATGGAACCGATACAAAGTGAACATCCTTTTACTGATTTATTTTTTATTTTTTTAAATTTTTTTGACAGGCAGAGTTAGACAGTGAGAGAGAGAGAGACAGAGAGAAAGGTCTTCATTTTTCCGTTTGTTCACTCCCAAAGTGGCCGCTAAGGCCGGTGCATTGTGGCGGGTGCACTGCACTGATCTGAAGCCAGGAGCCAGGTGCTTCTCCTGTTCTCCCATGCGGGTGCAGGGCCCAAGCACTTGGGCCATCCTCCACTGCCTTCCCGGGCCACAGCAGAGAGCTGGGCTGGAAGAGGAGCAGCCGGGACAGAATCTGGCGCCCCAAAGAGGACTAGAACCCAGAGTGCCGGCTCCACAGGTGGAGGATTAGCCTATTGAGCCACGGCGCTGGCCTTTTATTGATTTTAATGGAACATTTATATAATATCTTACTTAGGCTGTTAGGTTTGTACCACAGTATTTCAAAATGTTTGTGAAAAAATGTAATTCAATCCAATGGAATGTGAATTAAACACATGAATGAAGCTCTTCATTTTGGTGCAAAAAATTTTGAAATCCATGCATAGATTTGTTTCATAATATGCATTTCTGCGAACTTTTTGAAGACTTCATACATGGTTAGTGATTTCTTCCCAATACCTACCAAATGAGTTATAACTGTGTATTTCTGATGCTAAGCAAAACTACTATTCTAGTAAACATTTGCATAATTCTAACTTCATATTGCACAAAAAGTCTCACCACCATAAAATGCATGACAACATAGGGAAAGTGCCTGCTGCACATGCATATTTTGGATATTGAAGTTTTTACAACTTTTGTGGAGAACATTTTATATCAACATGTCACTACGTTATTTTAGTATATTGTGTTTTTCATTCAAAAATCCAAATTCTCTGGAATATTATTTATGCTTTTTAAAGATTTATTTATTTGAAAGGCAGAGTAGTTACTCAGAGAGATAGAGAGAAGAGATAAAGATTGAGAGACAGAAAGAGAGATTTTCTATGAGACGTTCATGTGAGTAACAGGAGCCAAGCACTTGGGACATCTTATGCTACTTCCCCAAATACATTAGCAGGGAACTGGATCAGAAGAAGAGCAGCCAGGACTTGAACCAGCATACCTATGGGATGCTGGTGTCTCAGGCAGTGACTTAACTCACTGTGCCACCAGGCTGGCCCCAGTCTGTTGGATTTTTCAAGTGAGTACCCACTTTTTTTTTTTTTTTTTTTTTGACAGGCAGAGTGGACAGTGAGAGAGAGAGACAGAGAGAAAGGTCTTCCTTTGCCGTTGGTTCACTCTCCAATGGCCGCCGCGGCCGGCGCGCTGCGGCCGGCGCGCTGCGGCCGGCGCACCGCGCTGATCCGATGGCAGGAGCCAGGAGCCAGGTGCTTTTCCTGGTCTCCCATGGGGTGCAGGGCCCAAGCACCTGGGCCATCCTCCACTGCACTCCCTGGCCACAGCAGAGGGCTGGCCTGGAAGAGGGGCAACCGGGACAGAATCCGGCGCCCCGACCGGGACTAGAACCCGGTGTGCCGGCGCCGCTAGGCGGAGGATTAGCCTAGTGAGCCGCGGCGCCGGCCCAAGTGAGTACCCACTTTGAGAGCCACTAGTATCTAGTCATTTTCTTCTACAAAGTTTCCATTGCTGGAGCTATGCTTTTCTGTACATTGGGGTCATTCAGTATGTCTTTCCCCTAATTTGTAACCTGTATGTAACACAGTTTTTCACGATAGAGTTTGTTCCTCTGTAGTCCAAGAACAACAATCTGAGAAATAGTGATAAAGAACAGGGTATGCATGCAATTTAGAGGAGAATCATCAGACTATTGCTAAAACAGTCTCTGTGCAATATCCCCTTCTCCAAATCATGTGTCTTCATCTCCTAAGAAGTTTTTATTATTTCTGTTTCAAAGGGATATTTCTTTGCCTGCCTAATTCAAGTTATAAAATTTTGAGGGGCCGGCACCATGGTGCAGTAGATTAATCCTCCACCTGCTGTGGCGGCATCCCATGTGAGCACCAGTTCTAGTCCTGGCTGCTCCTTTTCCAATCCAGCTCTCTGCTATGGCCTGGGAAAGTAGAAGATGGCCCAAGAGTTAGGGCCCCTGCACCCACGTGGAAGACCAGGAGGAAGTGCCTGGCTCCTGGCTTTGGATCGGCACAGCTTCGACCATAGTGGCCATTTGGGGAGTGAACCAACGGAAGGAATACCTCTCTCTCTCTCTTTCCCTCTCTTTCTCTCTCTCTCTTTCTCACTCTCTGTAACTCTACCTCTCAAATAAATAAATAAAATCTTTAAAAAAACTTGAAAATGTCTTACATAATCCATTCATATATAAGTTAAAATATTTTCAAAATTGTAATATCATAGAATCATTCTCATTGTCTTCTACTCAGAATTTGAATTCCTGCATTAGGCCATGATAGTTAAGTCATAAAGGCACAGTTAATTATGGAGAAAAAAATCCCATTAAAATTGATAAGATTATGAGGCTAATTGATTCAAATATACACAAGCATGTATAATTATATTAATAGGCAATCAATATAGTCGTGTTTTCTTGACACACAGCAACCTACATTTTATACATTTTTAATTTAATTCAGTAATTTGAAATGGTTCTGAAAAGTGTCAGAACAATTGGAAAGCACCTGTTAAAGCGAACAGTAGGGTGAAAATTTAACTTAGCAATATGGCCTCCGTTAAGACACCAGGTAATATCCCAGCATCCTACCTCAGAGTAACTGAGCTCCGTATATAACTTTCACTGCCAATTCCAGGTTCGTGTTAATGCAGAGCTTAGGAAGCAGCAAGGATGGCGGAAACTGGGTTACTATCACACATACGAGAAATCTGGATTGAGGTCCCAGCTCTTGGCTTCAACTCCACCTGATACCAGCAGTTGTGGGCATTTAGAGAGTGAACAGGAGATGGGAATGTATTCTCTCTGTCTTTCTCTGTCTCTCTGTCTCTCCCCCCCCCCTCCCTCCTTCTTTGTCCCTGTCTCTGACTCCCAAATAAAAATATTTTTAAAAAATAGTAGTAATAAAAATGTAAACTTGAAGGTATTTAGGGGTTTCTTTATCAGTAGAATAACCTTGTACTGAATCCAAGTATAGAATTTTTTTCTGCCTGAGATCAATATCACTTTTTCCAGGTTTACAGCAAGAAATAACAACTAAAATGATTTAGCATTTCTGGGGAGATGACTATGAATTCATAACTTAATCTGTGACTCAGGATAAAGTTATTTCTAGTTAACTCTGTAAAATCTGAGAGTTTTGCTCAGTTACATGGGGTGGTCTTGAAGAAGTAATCTTTTACTTTAGTTCTCTTTTTCCTGCACATTCTATTGCATCTTGATTAAGCAAGTATTCTCATATAAATCATTATTTCACTGAGAGTGTTATGCATATATTACAGGACTCATAGAGAAGCAAGCCTGTGAAGAACAAGGTTAAACTTCTTTATATTGAATTCTAGAGCTTCTAATAGCTATTGTGCGTTGAAACTCTCCAAGAGAGGTCAGGTTAGAGTAAGGAGAGGCAGTATGGGAGGTGGGAGGAGGGAAGGAGGAAGGGAGAGAGAGAGAGAGAAAGAAATGTTAAGAACCCACATTTATTTAAACATGTTTTTTGAGAATTATAAATGTGTATTTCACCATTTCTTTTGAGCTAAGAATGAAATTAAACTTTATCAACTTCTTTTCCTTGAGATTTATAAATCACCAAGGTCACTTTATATAAATGTGTGTGTGTGTGTATATATATATATACTTTTTTTTCTTAAATGTAAAAGCTGGAACCTCAATAAGGCTCCATATTCCTCTGAGATCCAAAATTTTTAAAATATTATTTATTGATATCTCCTGCCTAGAAAATTTTCTATGGCTTTTCTACAATTTTCCAAAAGTGCAGGTGGCCCAATCATTTCTTTTAGAAGTATGCAGATTGCTGCTCTTCCAAGTTTGTTCTCTCAATACAGCTAAATACACATCCATGAAAGATGAGAAAGATATTGAGTCAGAAAAATCTTGAAGGACCAAGAGACCAAAATAAACATGTTTTCAACTCTTCTGACATCTGGTACTCAACATGAAATAGCAATATTGAAAAATTGCTAAAAGATGCTTGTTTCAAAAGTGTGATTCTAATAATTATATATTCGTATCTACCAGCATCCTTGATGTAGTGAAATAGAAGATTGTTCACTGCTGTGCTCACTTTGACAAAACTATTCTTAAAATAATGCTTTATTATAGTACAATTTAGACATAACTCATTGAACAATAGTTTTGTTTATAACAAGAGAACAATCTCCCCTCAAATCTGAATTGGTGACACATGGAACATTTTCCAAGATTGTGAGTCAAATCATTTCACGTTACAGTTCTATGTGGCTCTATAAGATTTCCCAGAACTATAACACAAAAAGATGAAATATAAAGATGAAATATTTGAGATGATGAATATGTTAGTTAATTTAATCATTCCAAATTATATGTAAAATACCATTTTGTACATATATAGGTACGTCATCTTGCATATATAAACCAAAATTTGTCAACAGATAATGAATGAATATTACTATGACATACAGACATAATTTCCCTTTTCAGTAATCCTTTCTTAATCTTATTTATCCAACATTGATTCTGCAAATACTTATTGTCTACTGTAATCAGAAGCTTATCTGTGTAGGAAAAAATCAAAATCACATTAATTGGCCTTATATTTTTGAGAATAGATGGATAATAATAGCAAGCAATTTAGCAGCAAATTTTATGCAAATTGATTGTGTGGACACCGTATAATGGCTGATATGTGAAAGGTATATTAGTTTGAAATCTGTATGGTACTTTGCACCAGTTAAGCAGAAGTGAAAAGAACATGACACAGAAATGGAAATCTTAGCACAAAAATCCCAAGGCAAAAGTCAGCTTACAGGAATGGAAATACAATATGTTTAGAAAATGGGCAGAAGAAATTGAGAAAAAAAGTAATAAGCAGAAGATAGATTATTTTTAAATAGATTTAAGAATTTGTAAACCAGTGAAGTGTCCTAAGCAGGTGAAGTGAAGATTGAGGTAATTTTAGGTAGTTTATTATAAGTCACTACGAAATTAGAAAGCTATTGCTGATGAGGATGGCATCGGAACTCAGCTAAGAGGCTTGGTTCAGGATACGTTTTGAAGTAAAATACTTAGGGTCCAGTTGTTGGATATTGTTTGGGAAAATAAAATTATATAAAATGGATAATAACACTGAGTCCATATCACAGTCCAATCATTCACTGATTGATTCTATTGTGTCTTGAAGTTGTCTTAACCCTGCTAATTTTGGTATATATTGATATGTATTAAGCAACATGCCCAGAATTCCTATCCAGGTTTTCTAATGACTGAAGAAGGTCAGAAAAAAGAAAATAAACAATTTCAAAGAAACATCCAGATCAGCTTTGGGTAGTCAGAGATGCCAATACATCCCAAAGGAAGTCTTGGAGGGCAGTAGGATGATTCTCTGGACTAAAAATGTCCCCATGTACTTACCATGTATCAACACTGGAAATTACCTGTTGCCAACTTGTACACACACACACAAGTTATTCTAGGATCTATCTTTACTTAGATAAATATTCAAAAGCAATATGTAACCCACAGTTACTCAAAGTATATTCCTTAGCACACTAGTCCCATGAGGTATAATCAATATATTAGTGTGGCACACTGCACCCCCGTGTGTGTGTGTGTGTGTGTATGTGTGTATAGTATACATATACGTGTATATATATAGATTTTGAGTACCTCCAAAGTAACTTTGTGCTACATACACATTCATATGTATCAAATTATAAGATAAAGCAAAAACTTTTTAAACATTTACTTCTCTTTGGATTTAATATACATAATATATGTATATAAATATTATCTATATAGAGAGGATATTGTGTGTGTGTGGTGAGCGTGTGTGTGTGTGTAATCTAAGATGTTATATTTGCATTTACAATGTAGAATTTCCTCAGAAAAGCTGATATTATGCCCAAAATTAGACAATTTATCATTATGTTCTAGGGTAGTAAATTATAATATCCATTTACCTTCCATGGATAATAGATCTCTGGGATACCATGCTACTGGTAACTAATTCCACTTTTCTCAAAAATAGAAAGTTTGTTTTCTAGGTGTTACCTTATATAGACAGATATTTAAACCACCAAAAGTGAAAAGTGTTCACTCTGTGAATCATTACTGAAGATATTAGACCTCTGTCAGATGCTGAACAAATAATAGTTATGAAAATCAGGATGGAAAGACAACTGAGTCATCACTATTAGGTCCAGATCTAAGACACGATGCGAAAAAATCAAGGTGAGAAAGAAAACTTCAGGCCATAACACTTATGACAAAGCACATTACGAGTTGTTACTAAAACTTTCAGTCACTTCAATTTTTCTAGAAGGTTTTCATTTGTTTTGTTTTGTTTTTGGTAAGTGCTACACACAGCGCAAATATAAAAGTATATTTCCATTCAGCGATTTGCTTTTGTGGATGGCAATTTAACTATGACCTTGGCAGTGGAGTGAAGAACAATTTCATGATTTGACTTTTGACTGAATTTTAGGCGTACCTGAAAAGTTTTATAGATTCAAGGTCAATGGGCATTGACTACCTGCTAGTCTGCAATCTTGGTGACCAAGATATTTGTATGAATTTTATTCCATTTGTCTTGAAAATAATGATAAAATCTACTTTGGTGGATTTTAATGAGAGAAGGCAAATAAAAGACTTTTAGAACTACAAAGTATACTCCTTTGTGGAGTACAGAAGTTGTGTACAGAAGCTATTTTATGATCATAACGGGCTAAGTAATTAGAGGAATCAGCCTTTGATAGGAGAAATATGAAAAATATTGAATGCAGTTTCAGATTGTGTGAATTCCGATACTGTCACTTCTTAGACTGAAGATCCTTTGGACTCATTTTTTCGAGTATCTTTGAAGTGACTTGGCTTATTGGAGTTAAAGAAAACACTTTAACAAATATTTACATGTGTCTTTATATATATTAATGATAAGCCTTTCCCCAGTACTTTGTCCCTGTGAGCACACGTTTCACAAGCTTGGTCCCAAGTGTGGTGACATGAGACGTGGAATCTTATGGTAGGTGGTTAGGTTATTGAGACTCCTGCCCATGGGAGAGGTTAAAGGGACCCTGCTTAGCTTTCCTAGAGATTGTTATAAAGAACAAGTAATAGGCCCTTCCCTGTCCCCTGATAAAAAGGGCTCCCGAATGCTGTGCCCAAACGCGGCTGCCAAACACATGAAAGTAAACAGTGCACTGGCCCAGATGCTTCTTGGGTCAGCTTGACCTTGCAATGCAGTTTGCATCCTTGAAATTGACAGTCTGTAGGAGAAGGAAGAGTGTGAGGGAGTGAAGATGACATTGCCTCCTATTAGCTCACCCTTTCAACATTAAACAGAGACCAAGAGAGAAATGGTTCCAACATTTCACCACATATATTTCTTCTTATGCAGTCTAAGCTGAGAATGCCATGTAAATGGGTCACTGCGAAATGCAGCAATTTAATTTTTCTCCAATCAAAAAAAGAAACAAACCAGTATGATCTCACTTCTATTAACTTTTGAAGGTTTACAGCAGTTAAAGTATTTTTGCTTCTATGTATGAAGGTTAAAAAATATTTTTTTCATAAAATACAAGAGCAACCAATTTCACCATCGAGTAAAAGTAAAAATTGGGATTCTTTTTTAAATTAGTCCAAAGTGGCATTTAGGAACTTAGTTGTAGGCTGCTGCGCTGACAAACCAAAGTGTAGGGTTGGGCCTGGTTTTATTTCGGTTTTCTTTTCGATATCCAATGCTCATGGATTGAGTTTTGGAAATGTTCCAATTGTAAGGCAGGGATCTGTTTGGATTCCACCACGGGTATGCTCCTTGGGTTGGAAGCTGGAGGGCGAGGCACGTTTTGCCGGACCTATGTCGACTACCTAGTAGTCATCAAGGTCAAAAAATTCATTGTCTCCTCCTTGATATTCCATTCCCTGGAAATCTACTTGGTACCGCAAGATACCTCCAATTCCACCAAATCCTTTCACAAACTGGGATCCTTCTTGTGACTTATCTGTGACAATTTCCAATGTAGCTCCAAAATTTTTTATAGTTGTTAGCAAACCATTCCAACAGGGGCATGCTCTTAATCAGCTCATGTTCCTGTCCTCTTTGTGAAATGAGGTTTATCCTTCTCTTGTTCTGGAGTTAGGTAAAGAATTTTCTCCTCTTCTGTGCCTTGGCAATGAAGAGCATATCTCATTATATCCAAATTTTCATAGACTATTAGAATTTCTACGGCTCCCATTTCCAAAGCTTTTAGCATATCTTCAACTCCAAAACAGTACTTGCCCATGTCTTGACTGATTTCATCAAAGTATCGTCCTATTAATTTCTTCTCTTGAATGAATTGCACGTTGGAGAGGACCTCAGTAGATAACTCAATAGCTTGGTTGAATCCATTTTCACCACCATAGGATATATCAACTAATTTTAAAACTTTTGATTGCAACCTCCGATCAAACATATCAGATTGACTTAGTTCAGATTTAAAGTCGGCTGATGCAGCTAAAACGAGACCAGCTACATTCACTTTGTCCCCAGAAATAAACAGCTGTACAGCAGTCTTTGCTACTTTCCGACCATAGTTGTGTCGCTTTTCCATTCTTAAACGGGCAAAACGCAAGGCTGACTCACCTCCTCTACCGTGTTTCTTTGGGAGATCCACAGTGAATTTGTGCAGGACTTCTCTTGTATTTCCCTGCAGTGTGCCAAAAAGTGCACCACTACCATCTATGACAATGAAGCCAAACTTGCTATCATCTGAAAGTAGTGCTGTAAGAACCTCCGTATGGAATTTGTTGTCACACAAATACAATGACGTATTAATTGGTTTGAAAGGTTCAAAGTCATTGTTGACTTTCTTTTCCTTTCCTTTTTCTGTTACAATTGTTCCACAGTAAACAACCAGACCATTTGGAGGTGCTTTGCTATAAAGTCTGAGTCTTTGTTGTACAGATGTAATGGCTCCCAGGACTGAAAGGCGGTTTACTCGTGACTTAATGTTGGATGCAGTTCCAAATTCATCTGCTAACATTTTTGCCACTTGGGAAATCTGGTCTTTGGGAGGAATGATCATTTTTTTTTTTTTTAGAAGAATAAAATTTATTGTTCGTGCGGGGCTACTTGTAGGCGTTGGTCTTGTGCTTCCGGAGGAAGACGAAGTTGGGCGGCACCGGCCTCAGGAGCATCTCGGTGATGCGGGTCCAGTTGGCCGCCCACTGGCCGGCCATGAGCGTCTCCATGTGGTCCCGGCCCAGGTAGTAGGGCGGCCACTCGTTGATCCTCTGTGGGAGTCGCTCCAGCAGCCCCACGGGCACAGGAACTACAGCACTCGAGCAGGAAGCGGCGCGTCTTCTCCACGCCCTGCGTGTCCGAGGCCCAGTGCTCCAGGCCGTAGCGGGTGAAGTCGCGCAGGACGTCCAGGCGCTCGGAGGCCGAGATGTCCCAGTGCCGCTGCTCCCTGATCTCCGTGAACAGCCAGGGCTTCAATAGGGCGCCGCGGGCCACCATGACGCCGGCCACCCCGGTCTGCACGGCGCGGTTGGCGTCCTCGTTGCAGAAAGAACAGCGGCATGGGACTGGCGGCCCTGGCGCACTGCGCGATGTAGTCCCAGTCGGCCCGCCGGGTGTAGCGCTGCTCCCGCGAGCGGCCGTGGAGCGTGACGAGCGCCGCGCCCCAGGCCCGCAGCTCGGGCAGCGGGCGGTGCACCAGGTTCATGCGCTCCTGGACGCCCGTGCGGATCTTCGCGGTCACCGGCACGTCCAGCACCTGGTCCATGCCCCGCAGGATGTGCTGGAACTTGGCCGTGCGGCTCATGAGCGCGCAGCCGCCGCCCTTCTTGTACACGAGGTCGATGGGGCAGCCGACGTTGAAGTCCACGAAGTCCACGTCGAGCGTGCGGTTCAGCAGCTCGGCGCACTTGGTCATGGTGTCTGGGAACGCTCCCTCGAGCTGGACCCCGAAGACGTCCTCGCACTCGTGGCGTTTCAGCAGCGCCCACTCGGCCGTCTGGCCCTGCAGGAGGTTGGTGCACATGGCCATCGGCCATCTCCCCGCACGTCACGTCGGCCCCCAAGCGCTTGCAGATCCGCCGAAAGGGTAGGTTCTCGCACGTGGTGAGGGGCGCCAGGTACAGCTTGCCGCGGATGTCCAGCCGCTTCTTCTCACAGGGCCGCAGCCTGACCACGTCCTCGTCCATCAGCGGCCCGCAGGTCCGCACCGGGCTGCCCAGGCCCACCAGGGTCCTGCGCGGGGGACACGGGGGCGGATCATCATCCTGTGATCTCTGCTTCCCACCTGGGTCATCCACGATAAAATGGTACATCAAGAGGGGCCTCGCCAGAGCTGTGGCCATGCTGTCTGTGTTTTCAGCCACCAAAACCAGAAGATAAACAAATCTCTTTTTTAAAAGGTTATTATTGTGGGCCAGCGCCCCGGCTTACTAGGCTAATCCTCCTCCTGTGGTGCCGGCACCCCAGGTTCTAGTCCCTGTCGGGGCGCCGGATTCTGTCCCGGTTGCCCCTCTTCCAGGCCAGCTCTCTGCTGTGGCCAGGGAGTGCAGTGGAGGATGGCCCAAGTGCTTGGGCCCTGCACCCACATGGGAGACCAGGAGAAGCACCTGGCTCCTGGCTTCGGATCAGTGCAGCGCACCGGCCACAGCGCGCTGGCTGTAGCGGCCGCTTGGGGGGGTGAACCAATGGAAAAAGAAAGATCTTTCTCTCTTTCTCTCTCTCTCTCTCTCTCTCTCTCTCTCTCACTGTCTAACTCTGCCTGGCAAAAAAAAAAAAAAAAAAAAAAAATTAAAAAAGGTTATTATTGCATCTTAGATATTTATTATGGAAACAGATAACAACTTGTTAATATAAATAAATTAAAAGTAGTTCTGCTCTCAAGCTAAGTATGAGAAAGAAGAGTGGACTTGTTTGAAAATTTTTCAGTTTCATTGGTGGGCTTCATAGAAGGCAACCGGATTCTCATTTCTGATTCTGTATTCAACCTCACTTGACATCTTGCTTCAGCAGAAGCATTTGAAGAAAATCTGCTCTAACACAGATATGCACCTTAAAAAGGTAGGATTTCACAAACTCCACAGTTCATGGGAACCTCCAGAGTTCTCTCATCACACTTAAAGAACTACTGACATAAAAAAAGTAAAATGGAAAGGCTTAATGATGGTGTGGTTACACTGCTCTTTCTATTTTTAGGTAGAAGGAGAGGCATGAAGACTTTGGTATTTGACTGATAGAAATAATTTCCCTGCAACTTTACCTTTTTGTTACTCTCAGGGAGTAGCTCATTGATTCTAAGGAAAAAGACAGTTTTCAGTGTGGGAAAAGAGCTGTACCTAGCTTAGTGAACTCAGACATGGGGTTAGTTAGCTATACATACTCTTAGGAAAATCTTTTGAAAAGTCTAGGAGGCATTGCTAAATAAAAAGTCCCAAGTTTGCTATACTTCAGTTTGGACCAAAGCATCACTCTTCACTGGTTTTCTTGTTTGCCCCCCCCCCCCCAGTGAATTGGGAATGGAGATATCCCATCATCCCCTTTGCTAAGGGAGGTGTTTTACTTTAGGGACTATTGCTTATCAATGAGGGATGGGTCTTAATGGCCTTGATATGCAGTATAAATTAATGATTGGCCTATTGCTTGTATAAGGAACAGGTGGGAGACACCTTATTCTTTGGTAAAAGGAGGCCTGGTTAGGCTTGATTTGGATATTGTAAATGTCAGAGGGTGATGTGGTCCAGAATTTCACCTGTTCACCTACAGCATATCCTCACAAATAATCTGGAAAGGAGCTATTATCACTATTTTATGATTTTACATATAAGAGAATTGAGAGCCTCAGAGGTCAATGTCTTCCTTGAAATGTCAAATCTGGTAAGTGACCAAACTTGAAATTGTTGGCACATTGTTTTGGTTGTAAAACCAATGCTTTCTCCAAGGTTAATATACCAAAATGAAATTACATCAGCCAATGAAAGTTATCTGTACCCCCATGTTTACAGCTGCTCAATTCACCATGGCTAGGATATGGAATCAACCCAGACGTCCTTCAGCTGATGACTGGAAAAAGAAAATGTGGGACATATACATGATGGAATACTTCTTAGTCATAAAACAGAATGAAATCCTGTCTTTTGCATCAAAATGGATGTAACTGGAGACCATTATGCTTGGTGAAATAAGCTAGACCCCAAAAGAGAAATTTCATAGGTTTTCTCTGATTGGCTGTAGCTAATATACAGAGTACAAAAACAAAAACAAAACAAAAAAATGTGTATCTAACTAAACTGACTTTTTGCGACTTGATTATTGTCCACAAACCCTGTTTATGCCCTGTGGAACAGTAATCTTACTACTGTTCACTTGTACAGCTCTTTGTTTAGAGGAGTGTTGAGCCTGTTACTATAAAGTAAATTGAAAGTGTGTTATTTTATAAAATCAAGACAAAAAAAGGAAAGAAAGGAGGAGGAGGAGGAAGGGAGACAGAAAAGTATCATGTTCTTGGAATCCTATCTATGAAATTCATGAAATCTGCTCTCCCTGTATTAATAAATTAAAAAGTAACAATCAGAAAAATTTTTAAAAAGATATTTTAGAGCAAATTATTTCTGAGTTTTTAAGAGTCTACTGAGGTGGGAGAGGGGAATGCTGGGTCTTAGTGAATTCTGGTGCCTAAAATACAAGTCCCTTTGTGAGAGCCATCATAGAAGTTTCCAAAGGAAGAGTAGCGACACCTTCAGAAGGAAGGCTGGGTAAAGTATTCAAGATTTCAGGATCAGAAACAAGGCTGATTGTAGGTTCAGCATTTCACTTTATGCTCCATTTGGGTACCATAATTATGCAAAAATGAAAAGCTCAGTATGCATAAATGATGTCAGTGACAAACTTGGTTGATTCATTGATACATCAGCGGTACTCTGGGAGAAAGACTGATTACTTTGAGTTAAAGGTGAATCTGCCCCTTGAAATGCTAAGAAAAGTGAATAAAGCAGTTTGCCTGAGATTGGGGACTGATCTGGTTGATTAAGATCTGGTTGATTAGGGTCCTGTGTAGGTTAAACCTAACCCTTATTTGCATTCTTACCATAAATGTCTCTTGTGGAAACTTGCTTTGGTCTTGTTAGGAAAAAATCAAGAAAGGCTTGAGTAAAAGATGACTATTTTTCTTAAAATATATAGGTGCAGACTCTGATGAGGCAACAACAAAGACACCTTCTCCAGGTTTAAGGCCAAATTCAAGGGCTCACTGAGCTATGCAGGAGTCTTCTAACTCGTGACACTGATGGTTTTTTTTTTTTTATCTTTGAAAAAACTGTATGCTTTAACAATGTACATGTATTAAGGTATCCTGTAAGCATATCACATTTTAACTTTATGGTGATTCAGATCTATCAGTTTTTATTATCATCCACCTTTCTAGACATAGAACAGGTTATTTGAAACAGAAGCACAAAAATTACACATACACACACACTCTGCACACACATGTAGAGACTTGAAAAGCAAACTCTTAATAGCACTGCAGAAAACCTGAAAAGCTACTCTGCCTTGTGCTACTGATAACTGACGGACTCATGTCAGCTGCCTCTGCACCAATAGCACAGTATTAACAGTAATCTCCTAGGCCGGCGCCGCGGCTCACTAGGCTAATCCTCCGCCTAGCGGCGCCGGCACACCGGGTTCTAGTCCCGGTCGGGGCGCCGGATTCTGTCCCGGTTGCCCCTCTTCCAGGCCAGCCCTCTGCTGTGGCCAGGGAGTGCAGTGGAGGATGGCCCAGGTGCTTGGGCCCTGCACCCCATGGGAGACCAGGAAAAGCACCTGGCTCCTGGCTCCTGCCATCGGATCAGCGCGGTGCGCCGGCCGCAGCGCGCCGGCCGCGGCGGCCATTGGAGGGTGAGCCAACGGCAAAGGAAGACCTTTCTCTCTGTCTCTCTCTCTCACTGTCCACTCTGCCTGTCAAAAAAAAAAAATAAATAAATAAAAAATAAATAAATAAATAAACAGTAATCTCCTAGAGGCTTTTAAATGAGGTAACCCAAGTCTTGAGAGGAATCGTGTAGATAGAATTTTCTTTCTCTCTTTAGCAGGGAGATAATCATGTGGTATTCTCCAAAACAAGATTCAACTATTTAACAGTGATGTTCTCCACTTCCCAAAGGAAATTCTAGATATCATCCCTCCCTCCCTCCTTTTACTCCTTCCTTCCTTCCTTCCTTCCTTCCTTCCTTCCTTCCTTCCCCCCCTCACTCCCTTCCTCCCCATTGCTTTCCCCATTGCATTTGCATTTTTCCCTAATAAGATTACAAAAACGGGAGTTTCTGCACTAAGACTAAAAGTGTGAGTAGAGATGCTTGATACTCTACACTCCTTGCAAGTCCCTAATTCCTTAACGAGCACTAGCATGAGAACATTAAGGTGTTGAGCAGGAAATTGGTAAAACAAAGGTGAAATAAATATTTGGAGAAAATAATTACATGGACAGAATCACTAAATGAACTCTTATGGAACTGAATAGTGAACAGCTTTCCTTGAATTGTGTTTCTTTCATTATTTGATAAAATTAACATTTTAAAAATGTTTTCTGGAACTCATGAAATTTTTTTATTTCTGAACTGTTTCCTATGTTTTGCTAATGAATATGCCTTAAATTATAAATACATATTTAACTTAATTTGGAATAGGTAACAAATGCTTACTTTCCTCATGTGTCAAATCACAAAGTGTATGTACATTATACTAAAAAATTTCCTTTCCGTAAATCATAAAGATCTAGAGTAGAGATGAATTAAGAAAAAAACACAAGTAGTGAACGTTATTCATTTTAAATCTTGATTCCAAGTATTTTCAATAGCATTACCAACTATGGTGATAATATGTTCATATGGCATGTATGTGGTTTTAAGTTTTTTGATATATTGATAATAGTACTATGGTAGAAGGAGGATCAAGTTTCCTGTAATAATTGTGATTCTTATTTAAAGTGTTTTGTTCTCTGTTTTGGTTTTATTCAGTGTATTACCTACCCTAAGCTAATTACAGATAAAGCCCTGCAGCTTTAAGTCTCTACTATAGAAATTCTGAGAAGATGCTGGCACTGAGGCACAGTGGGTAAAGCTGTCACCTGCAGTGCCAGCCTTCCATATGGGTGCCAGTTCATCCTGGCTGTTCCACTTCTGATCCAGCTCCCTGCTAATGCCTTGGGAAAAGCAGTAGAAGAAGATCCAAATGTTTGGGTCCCTGCCACCCACATGGGAATCTTAGATGAAACTCCTGGCTCCTAACTTCAGCCTGGCCCGACTCTGGGCATTGCAGCCATCTGTGGAGTGAACCAGCAGATGGGAAGTCTCTCTCTCTCTCTCTCTCTCTCTCTGTAACTCTGACTTTCAAATAAATAAGTAATTGTTTAAAAAACAGAGAAGTTTTGGGCAACAAAACCCAATGATCTAATGGCTTAAAATAAATATAATAACTAATTTTTATCTTTGAACTAGTTTACTATAGTATTATCATTTTTATGTAACCACTTTTTAATTTTAATTTCATTTTACTTGCTAATTTTAGAGCCAGAGAAAGAAAAGACAGAAATACAATTCTCAATTGCTGGTCCACTCCCAATATGCCCACAATAGCTGGGGCTGGGCCAAGCTAAAGCTAGGAGCCAGGCACACACCTGTGTTTCCTACCTGGGTTACAGGGACCCAGGTAATTGAGCCATCATTTTCTACCTTCCAGAATGTGCATTCATAGGAAGCTGGAATTAGGAGGGAGCCAGGACTGGAGCCCAGGCATTCCGACATGAGATGAGAGTGTCCAAAGCTTGTGTCTTTACCAAGGAACCAAACACTCATTCCCAAGTAACTACTTTAAGGAAATTATCAAGGGTTCATTTTCTTTCATTCAACATCTTTTGTTTTCTCTTTGCTTTATAAGATATTTCATTATGTTTACTTAAAGAAAAAAACAGCATTGTGTTGTGAATACCTAGGAGCATCACGATATGACTCACGACTGTGATATCCGGAGCCATAGCTCTGTTCTGCCAATTTGGTGGAAAAGCACTAACCGCTCAGTACTCTTGTGTGTTATAAAAAGTTGAAAAGCTTAATGTTACAACTTTTAGCCCTATCTGTATTTCGTTAGTAGCCACAGGAATGGTGGCAAACCTTGTTCTACACAAGTATTTTAGATAACATGATAAACCGTTTCTTGAAATATAATAAGATTTCCATTGCAGATTTAATGTGACAAGATAGCATATTATACTGTTTTTATTAGCAGGGTAACAAATGGTGAGTAATAATTCAGACATAGTGTGCATAGATCCAGACTGTCAGACGTACTGAGTGGCTTTGTCTGCTTATTATAGGACAAAAGCCAGTGGGTAGAAGACATGGAGACATTTTAATTTGTTTGTTTCTGCCAACAAGTAAAAATATTTTAGGGAATTATATTAAGGTTCTTTTCTATGTGATATTCTGACACACATGAAAAGCATACCTTCCAGGATACTTAATTTTGACACATCATGCATATTAATACTTATATACATGAAAAATTTTCTACTCTCCAGATTGCCACCATTTAATTGTAGACATTCTGAAGGAAGAAACATATTATACACCCTCCTGTTACTTAGAAGAGTGTTAGATCCTCATATTTATCAACTGGTGTATTTGGGGGATTCTTTAATGCTTGCTGAGAGAATGTGAGTTAGAGAACTGCCACGAGTAATGGAGTCACATCTGGGCT
This sequence comes from Oryctolagus cuniculus, assembly GCF_051225735.1. Classification (NCBI taxonomy): domain Eukaryota; kingdom Metazoa; phylum Chordata; class Mammalia; order Lagomorpha; family Leporidae; genus Oryctolagus; species Oryctolagus cuniculus. Next base: position 14,959,244 of record NC_142880.1, read on the forward strand.
AGAATTCTTTTTTTTAAAGATTTATTTATTTATTCGAAAGTCAGAGTTACACAGAAAGAGGAGAGGCCGAGAGAGAGAGAGGTCTTCCATCCTATGGTTCACTCCACAATTGGCTGCAATGGCCGGAACTGCACCAATCCGAAGCCAAGAGCCAGGAGCTTCCTCCAGGTCTCCCATGTGGGTGCAGGGGCCCAAGGACCCAGGCCATCCTCCACTGCTTTCCCAGGCCATACCAGAGAGCTGGATCGGAAGAGGAGGGGCCGGGTCTCAAACCAGCACCCATATGGGATGCCGGCGCTTCAGGCCAGAGTGTTAACCAGCTGTGCCACAGCACCAGCCCCTGGGATAGAATTCTAAAACATCCACTAGTGGTGCATTTGAGCAAGTTACTTGTTTATATATTTATGCTTTCTCTTGTTTGTATAATAGGGCAATTTTTAAAAAGTAGTTAAGGAGATAATAAATAAATATCTTGCAATATTTTGTGACATGGGTTAAAGGTTATAAAATGAGGTATTGAAATGCAATAGAGTTTCCAAAAAGGAACGATTTCATCATTGCAATGATGATATCAAAGTAATTCAATGGACAAAACAAAACTATATTTTAATAAAGTGGATATACATTTGGAAAGAAGTCTTCACCAACCTTGATGCCTTATTACTGTTTTCAAAATAATTAGTCTGGAATGAATCATAGACATAAATCTAAATACTAATACTGTAAAGATTTCATAAGAAAAAATCAGTAAATAAATATTTCTGAGATAGGTCACTGCAGCACTATTCATTAAAGAAAAATTGGACGTTTTGAAAATTAAAATATTCTGTTCACCAAAAGACACAATTAACAAATTGAAAAGTCAAAGCAAATCAGGAAAATATTGTTCATCTGTATATTGAACAAAATAATCTTATTCAGAATTTATACAAAACTCATATACTCAACAATAAAAAATAAACAATCCAATAAAAACTGAACAAATGATTGGAAATCATATTTCGCATAAGATACATGATGCTTAATGAGCACATAAAAATGAACCACCTCAGCAGTAAGCAGCAAAATGCAAATTAAAACCATATTCAGTTACCGCTACACAGTCTCCAGAATGTCGAAATTAAAATGATGAACCATTGCAGATATTACAGCAGACACTGAACAAGCAGAAACCTCATTCTTCAGTGTAACTGAAAAAGATGATGGGGCCGGAGCTGTGGCACAGCGGGTTAAAGCCCCAGTCTGCAGTGCTGGCATCTCATATGGGCACCGGTTCAAGTCCTGGCTGCTCCTCTTCCAATCCAGCTCGCTTCTATGGCCTGGGAAAGCAGTAGAAGATGGCCCAATTCCTTGGGTCCCTGCACCTGCATGGGAGACCCGGAAGAAGCTCCTGACTTCCAATCAGCTCAGCTCTGTCTGTAGAAGTCATTTGGGGACTGAACCAGAGAAATGGAAGAGATCTCCCTCTGGCTCTCTCTCTCTCTCTGTAACTCTGTCTTTCAAACAAATAAAATAATTCTTTAAAAAAAGGGAAAAAAATTATAATCACATTTTAACAGGTTTCAGCATTTCTTATAAAGTTAAAATTCACTTATGCTATGACACAGCAATTTGATTTTAGGTTTCACTCAGGAGGAAACGTGCACAAAAGGCAAAATTCAAATCTTCATTGATAAACCCTTCAAATCTGTATAATATGGCTATCAGAAGAGTTATATACAAAAAAGTGCTATTTTCACATGGAATATTACTTAACCATAAAAATAGGACCTACAAGCATTGCACATAAGAGGAAAGAGACCTGTCACATGCAATAACAACATAATGTAGCAAAAAAAAAAAACATAAAATTTTAGCTAATATATGAAGTTACAATTTTCACGTCAAGGTAGAAGATTGATTGAGAAAGTGCATGTGAAAATACCTGTGTGTACTAGAAAGTGAATATTGATAGGATTGCTTATTCAAATATCTTAATGATTATCGGAGTTCCTAGAACAATGTTTTCCTAAATTTGAAATTATTTGAAAATTTATAAAACACAAAAATGCAAGATGCAATGTATAACAAATCTAGACAAATTAAAAAGCATCAAATAAACATTAACAAATGAATTTGAGAAAAATAGTGCATGTGTAAAAATATAATTATAGGAAATATAAAAAATAGATTATAATTTTAAAATACGAGAATAAATAGCATTTACATTCGACATCTCTGATTGAATTAAAAATAGTTGGCTCCCTATCCTCATACAAAAAACACATTTTGTTAGTGCTGAGCACAATAAATCCATCACAGAAGCAAAGATTTTAACAAATTTTGAAAGATCAAAGGGGCTGAGATTGTGTTGGTGAATGAGATGGAGACTTAAATCTATACCATATCAAGAGTAGGCTAGAGAGATAGAAATCTATCCCATTTCTAAAATCCTATATGAATTACTCACCTGGACAACATCAGGGGAGTATAAAAACTCAGCTTCAAAAGAGGAAAATCAATTTAAAATCTGTTTCTGGAGCAACTCAACCAACCAGTGTATAGCATAAAAATAGCTGGGATTAACCAAATTTCTGTTTGAAAGAGATGGTGTGCTATCTGGATAAATCTTATATTTTAATGAGAATGTTGGCAACTATAGAAAATTATTCTTCATGTGAATATCTACAGATTCACAATAGTTCTCAGTTCCCACATCTTACTCGAAGCCTACATTTTGTAAACTTAATCTTGTTCAGTAAATATCTCTTAGAATTCCTACTCACCTGATGCGGGAGAGAAACTGCCTCACTTTCTAATTGAAAGATAACATCCTCATCAGCTACACAGATCCCCTTCTAATTAAGAAAGTATTTGTATTTAACAAGTGGATGATGACCAAATAGGCCCAATCACCGATGTGGAGAAAACCAATATCCTGTGACCAAGATACAGACTGGGAATATGGTCCAAAAAGAAACAGTTATGTAAAGACTGAGAAAAAAAGCCAACACAGCTTTAATTGTTACAAAAAACTTAAAAATCCATTACATTTATGAAAAAAGACTAATATCTTATGAAAATTCCCAACATGGGAAGCAGGATACACAGCAGACTCATAGAATGGCAGATTTCCTAAACAGCACTCTGGCCTCAGAATCAGCCCTTAAGGCATTCTGATCTGGCTGAAGAGCCCATGAGAGTATTTTAGGCATGGAAAGCCAAGACACTCTGACAAAAAAAAAAAAAAAAAAAAAAAAAAAAAAAACAAACAAACACACACCTAAATGAAAGATCTCTGTGAGTGAGATCCCAGTAGAAAGAAGGGGGCCATCAAAGAAGGAGGTACCTTTGTCTGAAGGGAGGAGAGAACTTCCACTTTGACTATGACCTTGTCTAAATGAGATCGGAGTTGGCTAACTCAAAAGGCTTCCATAGCCTTGGCAACTCCTGACTAGAGCCTAGGGAGATTACTGACGCCATAAACAAGAGTGCCAATTTGTTAAGTCAACAACAGGAGTCACTGTGTACTTACACCTCATGTGGGATCTCTGTCCTTAACGTGTTGTTCAATGTGAATTAATGCTATAACTAGTACTGAAACAGTATTTTACACTTTATGTTCTGTGTGGGTGCAAACTGATGAAATCTTTACTTAATACATATTAAATTGATCTTCTGTATATAAAGATAATTGAAAATGAATCTTGATGTGAATGGAATGGGAGAGGGAGCGGGAGATGGGAGGGGTGAGGGTGGGAGGCAAGTTATGGGAGGGAAAAGCCATTGTAATCCATAAACTGTACTTTGGAAACTTATATTTACTAAATAAAAATTAAAAAAAATAGTAAATAAGAAAACAAGAAAGACACCATTCATGTGTAGGATGCAGGTTTGTACATTCTTCTTTAGAATTATGTTTAAAGGATGGGGGATTCCAGGAAGCAAAGGAGTAATTGATTAAGTTAACCAGATAGTCTATCAGTAGAAAAGAGTCCTGAAGGGAAATCTAGAATTTTCACTGTTGCATCTGGATATCGCTTTTCTATAGGAACATTTGGCTACTGAATCCTAATGCTTGGGAGTGTTGTTTTCTTGCCCACTGAGTAGAAGGACTTTGTTTCAGAAAGGGGAAAACAAATCTGAGTAATGATAAGAAAAAATAAAAATTTGAGTTGATAAGTATTTTCCACATAGGCTGTGTTAAACTGAAATAGATAATAAGTTAAAGAATGTTGAGACAGATAAGATAAATTTATCTCAATTGCATTTTGGTCTCTTATCCTCATTTCATTTTTTTTCTTTTCTCTTTTCTTTTTTTTTTTCTTTTCTTTTCTTTTTTTTTTTTTGGACAGGAAAAGTTAGACAGTGAGAGAGAGAGAGAGAGAGAGGGTGAGAGAGAGAGACAGAGAAAGGTCTTCCTTCCGTTGGTTCGCTCCCCAAATGGCTGCTATGGCCAGTGCGCTGCGCCGATCCGAAGCCAGGAGCCAGGTGCTTTCTCCTGGTCTCCCATGCAGGTGCAGGGCCCAAGCACTTGGGCCATCCTCCACTGCCTTCCTGGGCCACAACTGAAAGCTGGACTGAAAGAGGAGCAACCCGGACAGAACCAGCGCCCCAACCGGGACTAGAACCCAGGGTACCAGCGCCGCAGGTGGAGGATTATCCTATTGAGCTGCGGCCCCAGCCTTTTCCTCATTTCTTAATGCATAATGAAAAATATTTAGATTATTAATATATATATTTGATATGCAGATTTTATATATGAAGTTATTGATGTTTGAAAATTTCAAAATATGGAGATGAGAACATCTCCAGGAAAAAAATGGGTTAGCAGTGTCATAAGGATTACTTGGTAGTATGTTTAGACCAATATTAATAATGAGAAAAAAAAAACAGGAGAAAAATATTTCTTGAAACCAAACATACAATTTTCAAATTAAACATATACCCGAAAGAGTGGATGTAAGAAGAATGTGACTACTGACTCATATGTGAGAGCTGCAGGATGCAGAAGAAATGTTTCTTCCCAAAGAGGAAAATACCTAGAACAGGACCACTTTAGGGAATCAGAAGAGCCTTAAAGAGTAAGTCCATGGAAATTAATGTGAATAGTTTATATTCTTGAAGTAAAAAAGAATAAATTGAAAGAAGTATGCAATCAAGTAATAAAAAAGTTACTTTAGGCAACATGATCTTTCACAAAGAGATCTCTGATAGATTAGTAAAGAAAAATGCCTAACCTAGGCACATCCTTGCAAATACTTTTGATCAGATATAACAATTAGGCATTTGACCTAGCAATTAAGATACTTAGTGCCATATCAGAGTGGCTTTGTTTAAGACCTGCTTTTGATACTAGACTTCAGCTTCTTACTACAGAGCTAAAGAAAAAGCCAACAAAGTAAAGGAGACAAAAACATAATAGAAGGAAGCATTTATAAATATACATTTAAGAAATGATTAATATTCGCAATATGTATGAGGCTAAAAACCCAGCAACACAAAACAAATAATCCAGTTAAGAAATTGGCAAAGGATCTAATCAGATATTTATCAGCAGAACATAAATGGCCAACAAATATTTAAGTAGCCACCAGGGAAATACAAATTAAAACTACAAAACTACATCATTTCACTTGAGTTAGAATGAATATTATCAAAAAGAATGGCTCTTTATTAAAAATAACAAATGGCAATGATGTGGAGAAAATGGAATCCTTATACACTGTTGATGGAAGTGAAAATTCTACAGTAATTATGGAGAATAATATGGAGATTCCTCAAAGAACTAAAAAAAGATCTATCATATTCCATATATATCCAAATGAGATGAAACTGGCATATGACAGACATAACTACAGTACCCTCTTCATCATAACACTATTCCTAAGAGTTAAGATATAAAATCAATTTATCTGCCCCCAGTGGATTGCTGGACATAGGAAATGAAGTATACATACACAACAGTATATGACCCATCCATCAGAAAGAGTGAAATCCTCTCATTTGCATAAAATGGATGGAAACAGAAGTCATTGGTTTAAGTAAAAATAAGCCAGTCACAGAGAGCCATAAAACACATGTTCTTTCTCATATGCACAAGTTAAAAAAAAAAAGCTGTTGTGAATTTCGAATGTCGATTACTAGGTTTGGAAAAGGAATCAAAAAAGATTGGAAGATAGGAACCAAAACCCAGTAAGGTAGGAGTAACAACTTGTAGTGATTCACAGTGCAGTGTGGCAACCATAAATCAAAATAATGTGTTACATCCTATGTAATGATCTAGAAGAGCGGAGTTGGTATGTTCCAAACACAAAGAATGGATAAGGAAATGGAAAGATAAGCCACTTGATTTGATTGGTTTATGTTGTATATGTGTGTTAAGATAGTGCATTGATACAAAATGGAGGAATCTGGAAATCATGCTGAGTGAATTAAGCCAGTCCCAAAGGGACAAATATCATATGTTCTCCCTGATCGGTGACATCTAACTGAGCACCAAAAAGGAAACCTGTTGAAGTGAAATGGACACTATGAGAAACAGTGACTTGATCAGCCCTTGTCCCGACTGCTGATGTATAATTTAATATTTTATCCCTTTTAGTATTTTTTTGTTCTACTTAATACTATTGGTTGAACTCTGTAATTAACACACAATTATTCTTAGGTGTTTAAATTTTAAAAAAATTTTAAAAAAAACACAACTTGGGAAAATACTCAACAAACTGTCTACACTAAACTCTGTCTGTGGCCCTTCTTTTAGAAAATAGTCTATTGTGGCTAATCCTCCGCCTTGCAGCGCTGGCACATCGGGTTCTAGTCCCGGTCGGAGCAGCGGATTCTGTCCGGGTCGCTCCTCTTCCTCTCTAGCTCTGTTAAATATAAGAGTGGGAATAAGAGAGAGAGGAGATGTACAATTCGGGACATGCTCAAGCTGAGTTGCCCCAAATGGTGGAATTAGAAATGTAAGGGGATTCCAATACAACCCCATCAAGGTGGCATATATCAATGCCATCTCACTAGTCCAAGTGATCAATTTCAGTTCACAATTGATTATACTGATAGGTCTAAGAGTCAAAGGGATCACATAAACAAGACCAGTGTCTGCTAATACTAACTGATAGAATAAAAAAGGGACAGAATGATCCAACAGGGGAAGCAGGATACACAGCAGACTCATAGAATGGCAGATGTCCTAAACAGCGCTCTGGCCTCAGAATCAGCATTAAGGCATTTGGATCTGGCTGAAGAGCCCATGAGAGTATTTTAGGCAAGGAAAGCCAAGACACTCTGGGGGGGGGGGGGGGGAACCACCTAAATGAAAGATCTCTGTGAGTGAGATCCCAGTAGAAAAAGGGGGCCTTCAAAGAAGGAGGTACCTTTGTCTGAAGGGAGGAGAGAACTTCCACTTTGACTATGACCTTGTCTAAATGAGATCGGAGTTGGCTAACTCAAAAGGCTTCCATAGCCTTGGCAACTCCTGACTAGAGCCTAGGGAGATTACTGACGCCATAAACAAGAGTGCCAATTTGTTAAGTCAACAACAGGAGTCACTGTGTACTTACACCTCATGTGGGATCTCTGTCCTTAATGTGTTGTCCAATGTGAATTAATGCTATAACTAGTACTGAAACAGTATTTTACACTGTATGTTCTGTGTGGATGCAAACTGATGAAATCTTTACTTAATATATACTAAATTGATCTTCTGTATATAAAGATAATTGAAAATGAATCTTGATGTGAATGGAATGGGAGAGAGAGCGGGAGATGGGGGGGTGCGGGTGGGAGGCAAGTTATGGGAGGGAAAAGCCATTGTAATCCATAAACTGTACTTTGGAAATTTATATTTACTAAATAACAGTTTAAAAAAAAAGAGAGTGCATTGAACCCCATACAATTAGCAAAAAAATAATGGACATGTATATCTGTAGTAGTTTGCTAAGGCTGTAACACAAAGCACCATAGACAGGTTGCTTAACCAAAAGAAATTCATTTTCTCCCAATTCTGGAGGCGGTAATTCCAAAGTCAAGGAATCCACAAGCTCACTGTTTTGTAAGACTTTTCTGCTTGACTTGCAGATGGCTACTTCCCCACTGTCTTGGTATGTTCTTCCGTCTGTGTCTGCATTCTAGTCTCCTCTTCCTATAGTGACCTCAGTCATGACAGATTGAAAATAAAACACATATGACCTCAGTGTACACTAGTTTCCCTTGTAAAGTTACAATCTCCAAATTCAGAAAACATTCTGAGGTACTGGAGATTAGCACTTCAGTACAGGAATGTTGGTGGCACACAACGCCATTCACCGTAGTATTTCCCATGTGGGTACTCCTTTGTCCTTCTTTGGACTTGGCAATGTTCTTAATGGTCTTAGGTAAAAACCAAAACATAACAAAAAGCACAACTTGAGAAAATACTCAGCAACCTATCTACAAGAAACTCTGTCTGTGGCCCTTCTTTTAGAAAATAGTCTATTGCTCACCTACTCATCCTCAATTCTGATATTACCTCCAGTGTTGGGTTGTCTCCTGAGAGTTCCCTAGCTCTTCTCCATGACAAAAACCCTCAATAAGTCTGGAATCTTGTCTATGCTATTTAATAAACCTGACATCTGTACATGTGTATGTGTGGGGTATGTAATGTTTATAGTGGTTAGAAATACACTTTTATAAAAAAAGAAAGAAATATACTTTTATGTGTTTTCATATAAAAAAGAATAAAATATATTCCACCCTAAAAATAGTCAAAAGACATAGTTGAAATGGACTTTGAGTATTTATTTATTTATTTAATTTGGAATGCAGAGAGGGAGCGGCACACAGACAGACAGATATCTCACATATGCTGGTTCACTTTGCAAACACCCATGATTGCTGGGATTGAGCCAGCCTAACGTCAGAATTTCAGAACTGCCTGTGGGTCTCCCATGCAGATGACAGGAATTCAACTACTGGAGTCATCATCCATTACTGCCCAGAGTATAATTAACAGAAAGAAGGATTAAGAGCCAGGATTTGTCTCAAGCAGGGTCTTTATTGCTCTATCAAACAAGCTCTCCTGAAATTAATTTTAATTAAAGAATTAACCTAATAAAATTAATAGCTAAACCATTGCTATTGCAGTATGTACTGAATATAATGTGATTTTATTTATATTTTAACATTATCATACTAAGGTTCCCATTCGAGTGTATATTTGACACATGATAGCTCATCCTGGTTTAGATAAGCTGCATTTTATCTGCTCAGTAGCCACATGTGGGTAGTTGATATTGAAAATATTTGATTTTGAAAAGCACAATTATACATCAAACTGTTGATAATGGAGTTTTATTATGTATGTAAAGCAAATACAATTTTAATTTTGCACTATTAATCAAAATTATAGATACTATTCAACTTAAGATAATTATTGTATGAAAAGATTTTTATTATCATAATTTTCATTTATTATCATAAATATCTTTTGATGAATAAGAAGTAACTTAGTTTTATTTCTCAATCTGTATTACAAAAATTTAGCTTAGTGTTATCTAGTGAGAAGAGGATTGATACCCTTATCAAGGGAGACTGGGAAGTCCCTTAAACCCTAGGACTTCAATTTTCTTATTCCTATTGACAAGAAGATCCCTTTTGGCAGAAAACTATGGTGACTCTCTCTCTATAAATAGCTACTATGTTCTACATACTTTATATTCAAAGTTTGTAGCTTTAGTGAGTCATGAGTTTTGTTTACAACATTTGGATTATGTAAGACTTGGTATTTGAATGCTGCCATTTTTCTGGCTTTATCTGAGACTGTATCGTATTGCCTAGCTCTCTCAACTAGATGGTTCTTTCATAATTTTGAGTTATCTCGGGAGTGGTCCTGGGGAGAGAAGAGTAGAGGCAGCTCTGACAACACCATCCTATGCTGATTCTTGAACTTCCCTTTCTCACCTATATTTCTATTTTCTAAGCCTTATTTGGCAGCCTTCTCATGATTCAACATGCTACTCTCTAGCCTATCAACAAATGCCTTTTCTGCTTAGGATAACTAATGCCAATTTCTGTCATTTGCAACCAAGTTTGCTGAGTGCATAGTTATACCAACTTTAACACCACTGAGTGTATGAATTTTGAGAAATATTCTCTTTGACTGGACATGTGAATTCTCAAATTGGTCTCCACAGCAAATTGTAAATGTTTTCTTAGCTTATTATTTTAGTTACTTCATTTAACTGGGCTAAGTATATTTCTACATTTATGACTGTGCCATCTGCATTAGAGTTGAAGTCATGTAGGGAAAGAGATGGGCACTTACTAAAAAGATTGGCTCCTGGGTTCCACAAGTTGACTGAATCAGAATTTTAACAAGTATTCAAGCTCATAACAAAGGTTGAGATCCTAATGCTACTACTGAGATTCATCTCCTGCACATATGTGGATGTACTATTTTGACCTTAAAGTGAGTTTCATTTTTCATTGATAACTTTATCAGAGTTTTGCATACAGATGAGAATAGATCTTATTTAAAAAAAAAAGATTTATTTATTTACTTGAAATTCAGAGTAAACAAGAGAGAGGGAAACACAGAGAGAGAGAGAGAAAGAGAGAGAGAGGTCCTCTTCCTGCTGGTTTGCCCCACATGGCCTCAATAGCTAGGGCTGAGTCAGGCCAAAACCAGGAACCAGGAGCTTCATTTGGGTCTCCCATGTGGTTGGGAGAGACCCAAACACTTGAGTCATCCTCTACTGCTTTTCCCCAGGCCACTGGCAGGGAGCAGGATGGGAAGTGAAGCAGCTGGGACTCAAACCGGTGTCCAAATGGTATGCAGGTGTTTTAGGTGGCAGGTTTACCTGCTATGTCAAAATGCTTGCCCCAAGGGTCTCATTTTTTTTTAACCAATCAAGAAATTGTACTATTTGGTAGTGACTCAATGCCCAGTTGCTTTATAGACTATTATTGGTGAAAAAAATAATATAATTTTAGGTACCTAAAGCAAGGTAGTGTAAACAAGTTAAGGGTTAAGAAACACTGAGGAATTAGATGAAGGACTACTGGAATCGATTGTCTTAATGAAAGGGTGGCAGAGAGGAAGCTGACCAGCTGTTTTCCATCTTCACTGAAACTAGTCAGGAAAAATACAAGGGATGTTCATAAAGTCCATGGAAGATGCATCCTGTGAAGGAACTGTGCATTGGATTCAAACATTTTTGTACCAAAATGAACTCACCTTTTAATTTCATTTTCCCATGATCTGTTTGAAGTATCTTCTTGTATATAGACTATTCTTGGAAAAAAAGTTACAAGTTGAGAACAAGGTAAGTAGGGGAGAGAGGACAGACTTCCCCAAACAGCTTTCAGTACAAGGAAGGATCCTGGCAGAAGTGAGTGAAGTCCAAGTCGGGATTTCATAACACCGAAGTACCTCCAGTTATCAGCTCAGTGTCCTTTACGCCAAGGGAAGACAGAATTCTGTGTCTGAGAGGAAGAGTCACCTCCTTAATAGCCACAGAAACTCTATTAAGGGACACAGTTGTCACTGTGTTGTCACTGGCTTCACAGGAAGTTGATGCACTCAGGCGAAAGGAGGGTGTCCCTGGGTGTTCTGAAAGCAAAGCCAGTTAAGAGGGTCAGCGGATCTCTAATTATAAGGGCGCCGTTAACACCACTATAATTAAAGCCCTGTCAGCATTCCCAGCACTGACTAACGCTTTTCCTGGATGGAAACTCAGCTATGAAGACTCAGCCTGGGATGAAACTTGGCACACAGGGCTCAGGAGCTCAGCAGGGGAGGGGGCAAAGAAGGGAAATTTTAAAAAATTTATTTACTGAACTGTCAAACACAAAATATAGCCATTAAGATCTATTGAGAAAATAATAAATAATACATTCTCTCAAAATTAGTATGCAAAGCAAATCCCTGGGTGCCACAGCCATGGTGGAGGGAAGTATTGCATTCATGCAGATTGGAAAAACCCAACAGAGCAAAAAACACAGAAACTGGAACTGAGGGATGAGCTTTTAATCCTGGGAGTAGTGCCTGTTTTACAGAGAATATTTAGAAGTTACTAGAACCGTATTAATATTCTTAAATATTTATTTGCCTAAGAAATTTAGAAACTCCAGTGAGGTTTCACACACACCAGCACAGTGGGGTTAGTTATGAAGGATGTTATATGACTTTGGTTCCTTCAGACTCCTTTGATAGATAACTTTAATCTAGTTTTCCTCATTTCCATGATGTCAGTCCTTTTTTTAAACTTGTCTTTCTGTATGATTGTTGTTAATGATTTAATAATTTACTATGATATGTAAATATTTTACATTTCCATTTTTTGCACCCTGAAAGGTGACTCTAATAACTCATGAAGAAAACATTAAGAAACTAAGGAACTTCTATTCAACAGATACATATGTAGGAACTCACTTTCAAATGTATGACTGCCATATTTGAATTATTTTTATTTTAGTTATGTTTTCATTTAAAGGTAATTTACTCAATAATTGGTTTGATTATATTATTTATTTTAAAAAATTATTCATTTGAAAGGCAGAGTGACAGAGAGAGACAGAGAAGACAAAGAGATCTTTTGTCTACTGCTGACTCCCAAAGGCAGCAGGAGCCCAGAACTCTATCTGTGTCTCCCACATGGGTGGCAGGGGTTACTTATTTGGGTCATCTTCTGATGCCTTTCCCAGGTGCATTAGCAAGGAGCTGGATTGGAAACAGAGCAGCTGGGACTAGGGCAGGTGATGCAATGTGGAATGCTGGTGTCGCAAGCAGCAGCTTAACATATTGTGCCACAACACTGGCCCCAATTTATATTATTTCAAATTATTACTTTTTCTTTTATTTTGTAGTATAGGAACACAAAAGTCTTTCAAATCTCTTTGTATAGTAACACTACTTATTTAAAGTCCACTTTTTATGATCAAGTTTATAAAACTGAGTAAAAGAATCTGAATTAAGAAGTCATTTCAGGCACAGTCCATACCAGGGAAAATAAATTAAATAATTAATACAGATTAACAAATATCTGGAAGTCTACATAGCAAGTTAATAAACATAGCTAGTAACAGGAGAAAGACAGAAAATCAACATTAAGGATGACAATCTAAATGATTTTACATTTCATTGATAAATTTTGCATTTTGATATTGTTCATTTAAGTGATTTTTTAAAGATTGTATTTATTTATTTGAAATGCAGAGTTACAGAGAGAGAAGGTGAGACAGGAGAGAAATTGTCCATCTGCTGATTTACTCCCCAAATGTTTGCAATGGTTGGGGCTGGGCCAAGCTGAAGCCAGGAGCCTAGAATCCCATCCAGGATTTCCAAGTGGAATGCAGGGACCCAAGCACCTGGGCCATCTCCTGAATCAGAAGTGGAGCAGCCAGGACTCAAGCAGGAACCCATAATGAATGCTGGCACTGTGCTGCCGATGGCAGTTTAATCCACTGCACAACACTGGCCTCAGTATTTAAATTATTTTAAACAATAAAAGATAAAGAAAAAATTTGTTCCAGTGTGTTTGGCAATTGAAAAATGCATGTCAGAAATTAAATTAATATGTACATATAAGAGAAGCATTGCCAATTTTGTGTGCCTACTTCTTTGTTTCAAATGATTTCTCAATATGTGATAACTCATATGGATAAGAAAACTCATTGAAATCCTGAAAACAGGCCATTGTGTTAATATAGTAATGTAACACAGAGTGCAAGCGTTTAGCCTATCAGTAAAGACATCTGTCCCCCATATAAATGTGCCTGGGTTTGATGCCTGAATGGCTACTGATTCCAGCTACCTGTCAATACAAACCCTAGGAGGCAACCGTGATAATTGAACTAATTTGGTTCTGCCCCCTTGTGGGAGACCAGGATTGTGTTTCCAGCTCCTGCCTCTGGCCCCAGACCAGTACTGGCTATTGCAGGAATTTGAGGGTGCAAACTAGTAGATAAGATCGCTCTCTCTCTTTCTCTTTCTCTGAATCTCTGCATCCCAAATTATAAAAGAAATAAGAATTTTCCACAATGTAAGAATGTTTCCTATCTTGCTTATTCCTTGTCAATAAGCTCCCTATCATGCAGGTGTTTCACTGAAATTAGAAGTAAGACATAGTAGTAGATACTGGGTATGTCGGCACTTCAACATGTAACCACTTCTCATCATGTATGTTCCAAACTGTTCTGAATCTGCTTCCTTTGTCAGACAGCTACTCCATTAACAAGCTCATAGGAATGCTGACCCAAGTTAGCAGTTCTCATTGCCTATGAGCTACCAGCAGGAGCAAAATGGCCTTTATTAAAAGTCAGCTGAAAGTGCAAAGTCGATTTCAGAGACCATGGACATAGACAGGGGGTCTTTGAAATAGGTCTCATCCAAGTTGACCTAAATTGAGCAGCTGTTACTGCACAAAGGTTTTCTACAAGGAAAGTTAGCATTCATTTTCTAGGCTGGATGAGAAAGAGTCAAAAGTTTAGCCAATTAATATGTAATCAACTATAAGAACTTAAGAATTTCAAACAAGCTGCAGTAGAAAGACAGAGAAAATGAATTTGGAAAATTCAAAGCACTGCCTAGTCAATCTTCTAGTTAAAGATAATACACTGAGTTCCTACTCTGTGTTCTTTTTGATACCATGCCTGGATTACAAAAATATGGGAGGTTTATTGAGACTTTCACATTTATAATAACTTAGAGCACATTCTCCTATTTTAATCACATTTTTCTTGATGGAAACTAGTTTGATTAGGATGGATCACAGTTGAAAGTCATTTTAAGTTTATCATCTTCTTCTTTCAGGTATTTATCTTTACCTTGGAGAAATTCTTTTTTTTTTTTTTTTAAGATTTACTTTATTTATTTGAAAGACAGAGTTAAAGAGAGAAGTCGAGACAGAGAGTGAGGGCTTCCATCCGATGGTTCACTCCCCAGATGGCTGCAATGGCTAGAGCTGTGCCAGTCAGAAGCCAGGAGCCAGGAGCTTCTTTTGGGTCTCCCACGAGGGTGCAGGGCCCCAAGGAGTTGGGCCATCTTCTACTGCCTTACCAGGCCATAGCAGAGAGCTGGATTGGAAGTGGATCAATCTAGTAGGTCAGAAAACTTTGGTATATCTTTTCTAAGCCTGTTAAATGATACAGGGAAAACATCCCTGGCAAAGTAGAAAATCTAGACTTAAAATCAGAAAATAAAATAAGCCTTGTTCTATCAGCAGTATTGAGGCTAACTCCTCTGGCTTTGGATTTCCAGTTTTTGACAACATGGGGAGGAGGAATGTGGACTTATCCCCAGTCCAGTGATAATGACACACTTCTTTTTCCAAAAAAAAATGACTTGGTGAGGAACCAAGATAGATTCAGATCTTATAACCCCAACCAGCAGTAACAAGGCATTCCTCTCTTAGTTAGGTGTCAGTGAAGACTAAGTAGAGAATCTGACCTCAAACTCAGTGCCAAAGAGCCCTAGCAAAAACCTACATTTTAAATCAATTCTGGAATCTCAAAATAATATGAAAATGTTCTTTTCAATTTTACATCAAAAACTAGGAAATTCTCAAAGTAGAAAAGATAATCTACATATGACAACACTGAGATAACACAATTTTTAGAATTATTTGACATGGACTTGAGCAGTCATATAAAATGCTTTAATGAAAAATTATAAATATGTTTCAAAGTAATTAAGGAATATACTAGCTCCACAAAGAAAGAAACTCAATAAAGAATTTCAGGATATAATGCATTTGGCATAGAAATTAAGCTGCCACTCAGATTCTGACATCACATATAAGAGTACTGGCTCAGTCTAGGAGCCACTACTAGGAGGTATCGGGTAATGGCTCAAGTACTTGAATACCTGCCACCATATGAGAGTAAATTCTGGATTCCTAGATTCAACCTGGCCGAACTCTGACTGTTATATGCATTTGGAGACAGTGAACAAGTGGGTGTAAGTCCTCTCTCTCTCTCTCTCTCTTTCTCTCTCTCTCTTTCTCCCACTCACTCAGTCACTCCCTCTCTCTTTCTCTCTGAATCTCTCTCAGTCTCTATGTTCTGCCTTTCAAATAAAACAAAAAAAAATTAACTAAAAATTATGCTTTTAAAAGATAATCAAATGAAAACAATTAGAACTAAAACAATAGAACAACTGAAATAAAACACTCACTGTATGGGCTCAACCCACGAATAGAGAGGGAGGACAGAAAAAAGCTAATTTGAAATTTTACCTGTGGTGTAGCAGGTAAAGCCACCGCTTTCAGTGCTGGAATCCCAAATGGGAGCCACTTCAAGTCCCTGCTACTCCACTTCTGATCCAGCTCCCTGCCATGGCTTGGGAACACAGTGGAAGCTGGCCACGTCCTTGGGCCCTGCACCCATGTGGGAGACCCGGAAGCTCCTGGCTCCTGGTTTCAAATAGGCCCAGCTCCAGCTTCAAGTTTGTGGTATTGCAAGTATGATATACATTAAGTAAAACCATATTTTGAGTTTTGAATTTTGATGTTTCCAGGGCTGGAGAACTGGCATTCAATATTGTCTTGCAGTGCTGGGTAGTGTCAGGGAGCTGTACAGCACAATCAACCATGTGACTGCAGGTAAACAATTGATACAGTATAATTTATGGTGTTGGTAAATTAAGATGTTCTGTAGGTGTATTAAATGCATTTTGACCTATGATGTTTTTGAATTATGATAGGTTTATTATGATGTAACCACATCATAAGTACAGGAGTATCTATATAAAAAAAGATTAAACATTATTGTTATCAGAATACAAAATTTAGATGAGAGATCGGATCAGCGCCGTGTGCTGGCCATAGCACGCCAGCCGCGGTGGCCATTGGAGGGTGAACCAACGGCAAAGGAAGACCTTTCGCTTTGTCTCTCTCTCACTGTCCACTCTGCCTGTCCAAAAAAAAAAAAAAAAGTTAGATGAGGGAAAAGATAGAGGGGGACAGCGCTATGGCTCACTTGGTTAATCCTCGGCCTGCGGAACCGGCATCCCATATGGGCACCAGGTTCTAGTCCCGGTTGCTACTCTTCCATTCCAGCTCTCTGTTGTGGCCCTGGAAAGCAGTGGAGGATGGCCCAGGTGCTTGGGCCACTGCACCTGCATGGGAGACCAGGAGGAAATGCCTGGCTCCTGGCTTCGGATCAGTGCAGAACTGGCTGTAGTGGCCATTTTGGGGGGTGAACCAACAGAAGGAAGACCTTTCTCTTTCTCTCTCTCTCACTGCCTATATCTCTACCTGTCAAATAAATTTAAAAAAGAAGAAAGAAAAAGAAAAAAGAGCTGAAAAAGCATTTAGAGAAAGAGTGACTAAAATTTTCCCAATTTTGATAACCAAACACCACACAATTATTCCACATAATCAAGAAGCCAAGCAAACCTTAAGTAGCATAAATGTGACAAATGAAATATTATAATTAGCTTTTTAAAACTAAAGACAAAGGCAAAAATACTGAAAGAAGTGAGAGAAAAATAATGAATTACCTGTAGGGAGTACTGAAGATAGGTATCTCCTCAGAACTACGGGGCTATAAATAAATTACTCAACATTTTGTATCATTCTGGTAAAAAGAACTGGCACCTTAAACTCTGTATCCAGCATCATCATCCAGGAATAAAGAGGAAATCAAAATAATTTGAGATTTGGGGAAAACCAAAATATTTTGTTGTCATTAAACCTACCCTAAAAATAAGCTTCAAGGACATTCTCTATACAGAAAAGAAATGGTAAAGAAAGGAATATGAAAACATAGAAAAGATGTTTCATTGAGTTTTTTAATGTATGTTTGGTGTTTGGAAAGGGGCCAGTGCTGTGGCATAGTGGGGAAAATTATATTACACTACCTAGTATGATCATCAATACCATAAAAAATAAAGACAACTATATAATAAATGAGACACATAAGAGGATATGGCAAAGGGATCTAAAAGGAAAAAAAAAGATTTATATGTCAAACTAGTAAAATGTTGATTCTCGTGAACTGTGATAATTTTGTATATACAAGATAACATGTAATATTTACAGATGTGTTAAAAACATTATAGGAGGGGCCAACGCTATGGCTCAGTGGGTTATGGGATGCCTGAAGCACTGGCATCCCATAGGGGCATCGGTTTGAGACCCAGCTGCTCCACTTCCAATCCAGCTCTCTGCTAAGGTCAGGGAAAGCAGAAGATGGCTCAAGTGCTTGGGCCCCTGCACCCATGTGGGAGACCCAGAAGAAGCTCCTGGCTCCTGGCTTCCGATCGGTTCCGCTCTGGCTGTTGTAGCCATCTGGGGAATGAACCAGCAGATGGAAGACCTCTCTCTCTGCCTCTCCTCTCTCTGTGTAACTCTTTCAAAAAAATATAAATAAATGTTTAAAAAAAACACTATAGGAGCAGACACTTAGCCTAGTTGTTAAGAAGTCTGCATTTCTGGATCTGGCTCTTGATTTCCAGATTTAAACCAAGGCAGTTCTGGGAGGCAGAAGCGATGGCTCAAATAAGTGGGCTTCCTTGTTCCCTCATAGGAGACCTGGATTGAGTTCTGATCCCCATATAAGGCCCCAGCTCAGACCTGCCTGACCTTTGCAGGCATCTGGGGCTTTTCTCTCTCTTTCCTCTCTCTCTCTTTCTCCTCTCTCTCTCTCTCTCTCTCCCCCGCCACCCGTGTGTGTGTGTGTGTGTGTGTGTGTGTATCACCCTCCCTGTGTCTCTCTGCCTCACAAATTTAAAAAAAAAAAAATCTACATAGAAATCAGAAATAATTCCTCAAAATGTTCTAATAATCCAAAAAAGAAGAAAACAAAGAAGCACATAGAACAAGTAAATAAATAAAGAAATGGCACACTTAAGTCTGAACAGCATAGTGACTACAAGAAATGTATGTGGTCTATGCACCAATTAAGAGCTAGAAAAGGAGATAGCAGACAGACATTTGCAGTATTTGTGGAATCCATACTGAAGCAAGAAACATACTTTAAATACAGTGATACAAGTACATGCAGATTGAATGGAAAAAGATACAGTGCATGTATATTAATCAGAACAAAGAAGAAATGGTCATCACTATTGATATCAAAGTGATCATAAGGGAATACAATGAACCCCTCTTAAAGACATACTTTTAAAATAATAAATATTTATTTTTGTCTTATTTTTAAATATTAGTTTAATTTTCAATTGACACATAATAATGCTATACATTTAGGATGTAAACAGTGAAAAATGTAATGCATGCATACAAAGTGCAATGATCAGATCAGGTAATTGGTGTATCTGTCACTTGAAATACTTACAATTTGTTTGTGCTGGGATCTTATAAATCCTCTGTACTGTTTTAAATACACAACTAAATGTTATAATCTTTGTTACCCTACTGTTCTATAGACATTAGACAATATTACTCCTATCCTGCTACACCTTTGTGTCTATTAATTATCCTCTCTTCACCGCCTCTCTCCTCAACCTTCTCAGCCTCTTATAACAATTCCACACCCTGTGTCTATCAGATCTAGATTTTAGCCTCCATATTTAAGTGAAAGCTTGTGGTATTTGTCTTTCTGTGCCTGACTTATTTTATTTAACAGAATGTCTTTCAATTCCATCCATGTAGCTCAAAATGACAGGATCTCATGCTTTATTATGGCTCAACAATATCCCATTGTGTATGTATAGTTTCAAAAATCCATTCATTTTTCAATGGAATGCACCCTTTAGCCGATTTCATATCTTGAATATTATGAATAGTGTAGCAATAAACTTGAGACTGAAGATATCTTTTGACATACTAGTTTCCTTTGATTTTGGATGCATTAGCAGTAATCGAATTTTAGCTTTTTAAAGAAACCATAAACAATTTGTGACAGTGATTGCACTAATTTGCACTCCCCCCAACAGTATATGAGACTTCCCCTATCTCTACATCCTCATCAGCGTTTACTATTTTTGTCCTTTTGATAATAACTGTTCTAGAGAAATAGATTTGATTTATATTTCCCTGAAATACAAAAGAGTGATTTTGAGCATTTTTCCATATGTTTATTGGTCATTGTTATATCTTCTATTGAAAAATGTCTATTGAGATCACTTACATATTTTTAATTATATTATTTTTCATTTTTCAAATTAGTTGTTTGAATTTATTTTATGTTGCAGATATTAATCCCTTGTCAGGTAAATGCATCGCAAATATTTTCCCCACTTCTTTAATTGTCTCTTCACTGTATTTTGTTGTGCTGACATTTTTTAGTTTGAAATAACTATATTTGTCATTGTTTTGCTCTTGTTGCCTATGCGTTTGGAGCCTTACCCAGCACACTTTGCCTAATTTCCAATTTCCTGAATTATTTCAACTATGTTTTCTTCTAGTACTTTCAAAAAGCTGTACATTCATTGTGAATTTTTTTTATTTGAAAGCAAGAGAGAGAGAGAGAGAGAGAGAGAATCTTCTACTCACTGGTTCATTTCCCAAATGCCCACAACAGCAACAGCCAAGCCTGGGTGGGCCAGGTCAAAACCTGGGGGCAAGACACCATCCATGTCTCCCATGTGGATGGAAGAAATCAGTACACTTGGGACATCATCCCAGGTGCACTAGAGGGAATCTGGATTGAAAGTTCAGAGTAGCCAAGACTCAGACAGACAACTCTCACATGAAATGCAAACATTCCAAGTGGCAGATCAGCCCACTGCACCACAATGCCAATGTTTTTCAGTTAAGTTTTGTATATGGTGAGAGATAGGAGTCTAGTTTCATTATTCTGCATCATTTATTGAAGAGATTGTCCTTTCTGCTGTGGTTCTTTTGTGGGAAATTAGTTGGCATGGATCTATTTCTGTGTACTTTATTCTCTCTCATTGATCTGAGTCTGTTTTAATGCCAATACCATGGTGTTTTGATTACTACATAAATATTCCATTTCAAAATAAACACTGTGGCTTGACAAATAAAAATTATAAAGATACAATTATCTTCATTTTCATTTCCCTCAGACTAAAAACTGATCACCTTAACTATTGATAGTATAATTATGATTATTGTTGTCATTTTATATTAGATATAAATGCATTTTTATAAACTTAAACTTGAAAGGGATAGGAGATGCTGTATGGAAACCTCCATATGATTGAGAACATTTTTCCTTTTCAAATTGAAATTCAGTATGTCTGCTATTTCTGTTCCATGGTTTCCTGCCAAATGAAATATTGTGGTGTCAGTCACTAAATAATTGCTTCATTTAGCCTAAGTGAAATATGTTATCAGCCAATGTTAATGTGTTTTTAGAATAAGATGCTAACAGTGTGGAAAAAGGAGAGTTAAATTATTTTACCTAGTGATTAGAAATGTTTGGTGAATTAGAATGTTCAAGTAGCAGTTCTTTTAACTTTACATGTTTTTTATTTATGTTATTTAAAATTTATTTTCTTTAAAAACTTCATAGTTTAATTTTTGAGATAACATGTTTTTAAATTTGCATTACTGTGAAAGGCTCAATGAATCTACTAAATGAAGAGCTGGACTAATAAAAAGTAAAGAGACAATACAGCAAGAATACAGATAAGTGCTACACACAATATTTGAGAAGCAGTGCCCAGAACAGAAGCTGAGACTATGGTTGGGAGCATGAAATTATATCTACAGCTCCCACATCAGGGGGCAAGTGCCCAACTATTTGATGCATGGTTGCCGCCTCCCAGCGTGTACATTAGCAGGAAGCTAGAGTCAGAAGTGGAACTGGAAATTTAACTCAGACACTCTGATAAAGGATGTGGACATTGCAACTGATGGCTTAACTGCTAGGGCAAATGCCTGCCCCCCAGAAAATGAGCCCCCCACCCCCCCATGCCGCTCTGGCTGGAGGTCTTCCAGTCTAACAAGTCTTGCTTTGTAAATCCCTCTGCTTGTCCACTTGGAAATTACTCTTCTATGTGAGACAAGGAACCGAGGTAATAATAATTTTTCCACTGCTGTTTTCCCGTAACATTTTGGTATTGTAATTCGGATTGCAACTCCAACGTGATGTGGATCCCACTTGAGATCAACTCCAGCCAGCATGGGATCATCCCACAGGACTGATATGTTGAAGCCCATTGCCATGCCCAGAAAGGCTGGGAAGAGAAAAGGCAAAGAAATGACAGAGGTAACCTGACAAGACTTTCCCAAAGGGGCTTGCATCAAAAAGTACTCCTGAGAGATCACCACAAAGATGCGCAAGAATTGCTACTCCGAGGCTGGGAAGTGGCAGAGAAAATCTCAGCAGGAGACACATATCTTGTAATTCTGAAGATCAGGGCAGTGACTGAACCATGAGTGCTCAGCAGACAGCTAACTAAAGGAAACTAAGGGACTCAGGATCTAAACAACTCTGACTTTTATGGGATGGACAGAATATAAGAAGCCCATAACAGAAACAAATGCAACATAATTCATGATCAATTCCCTTTCCTGCATCCAACAATTATTTATTGAACTCCTACTAGTTTCCAGCATTGGGAGTCAAAATCAGCAAGAAAATGCACTTCAATAAAAAGCAATGGTTCTTATTTATGAAAAGTCTGTGCACCAAATATTTTTGGGAACTCTCGAAGTGTTCTCCAATAAGAACTAAGGTACAAATGAAGAACAATTTTTCAAAGCAGTCTGGAATATTTTGTTAGTTCAATGGTACTAGTAAAGAAAACTAGTTCAAAAATATTTATTTATTTATTTGAAAATCAGAATTACAGCCGGCGCCTCGGCTCAATAGGCTAATCCTCCACCTGCGGCGCCGGCATACCAGGGTGCCGGATTCTGTCCGATTGCCCCTCTTCCAGGCCAGCTCTCTGCTGTGGCCCGGGAGTGCAATGGAGGATGGCCCAAGTGCTTGGGCCCTGTACCCCATGGGAGACCAGGAAGCACCTGGCTCCTGCCTTCGGATCAGCACGGTGCACCAGCCGCAGTGCGCTGGCCATGGCCACGGCGGCCATTGGAGGGTGAACCAACGGCAAAGGAAGACCTTTCTCTCTGTCTCTATCTCTCACTGTCCACTCTGCCTGTCAAAAAAAAAAATCAGAATTACAGAGACCAAGAGATAGAGTAAGAGGTCTTCCATCTGCTGGTTCACTCCCCAAATGTTTACTATAGCCAGGGCTGATCCAGAATAAAGCCAGGATCCAGGAGCTTCATCTGACTCTCCCATGTGGGTTCAGGGGTCCAAGAACCTAGAACATCCTCTGCTGTTTTCTCAGGTGCATTAGCAGGGAGCTGGATGGGAAGTGGAACAACTGAGACCCGAACCAATGCCCATATGGCATGCTGGCCTGCAGATGGTTGCTCAACCTGATGAGCCACAGAACTACCATATGTAACCATTTTAAAAATTGATTTATATGGATTCCCAAACACTAAAAATTGTTAAATAATAAAAAATAAGCTAATGAATTTAAAGTTAAAAATTGTTCAAGAAAATTTGGTAAAATAACAGGTGCTTTCAGAAAAAATAGACTAATATGTTCAATTATCACATTATTCAAGCTTAAAAAATTTGTAGTTGCTGTTTTATCATTCACATATACCATTCCTGAATACCAGATCCTTATATTGTCAGGGTTCAAGAGTAAATGATTCCTCAAATTCCCTTCCAAGTGGCCTGATTGTCTACCTGATTGTGACTCTGGGAGTAAGGTACTAGAAATGGGTATCTATTAAGTTTTATTGACTATTCATAAAAGCTAATAATAACCAGCTGGATCCTGTAAACTGCACGGTGGGTGTTCAACTATATTTACCATCAACTCTGTAAACGTTGTGTATGCTTTCATTTCAGGTTAACTAGCAAACAATCATTATCTAAATGTTGTGCAATTTTTATTGCTTCAATCTGAAGATAAAAGAGGCACTGGAAACTAAAGACACAGGGTACCCTTACTTTTCAGTCTTTCAAAAAGAATAGATCGTGTCTGGAAGTGCAAACACTTGAAACATATTCTCCATTTACATTTTCTGCGGATATAAGTGAGCACTTCCTGTCTTTCCAAGGAAGCCATCTTACCATAATGAATGAGAATGTAAGATTCTTTTCTTTTTAAGTTGTGCATGCATTTTCATAAATTTCACTAGAATATGGGTTCCAAAAAGATAAGTTCCTTGTTAAAGTAAAATTTTCAAATGATAAAATCAAGCCTGCAATCAAATATTAAATGCACATGTTGACAGTTTAATTTAATTCATTAATTAATGTTGGCATCAGTAACATCTACAATCCATTGGCATAATACTTTGACTTAGAGTGATTTATGTTTTCTATTGGACAATGTTCATTTTCAATGTCAGGAACAGAAATCATTTGTATTATCAGTTTTCTACAATTTAATCTTTATTGCACATGTCAAAGACAATTAAAAATATATACCTCTGTAGACTCAGCTACTCCCCAGAGATCACTTAACAACGTGAGCATTTTATTGAAAAAAATAATCGGTACTATATTTTGTTCTTTTTTGACTTTTTTTCTTCCTGAAACATGGTCTATTTTGTTCACTGCTTACTTTCCCAGGACACAGAATTGTGTTTTGCTCTTTGTATGTGATTATAAAATATATATTGAATGACTAGATGAGAGAATTTAAAGAAGCCAGATAACATCTTTACAAAACAAATGAAAAAGAAATTCAAAAAACAAAGCTAATATAATAGAATGCTAATGCATGACTCATTTTACTAATCAAATACAACTCCTTACATATCATAAAGACATAATTTTACAAAATATATACATGAGAACAAAAATGCAAAAATTGGTTTCATTTGTTGATTGTTTTATTATGGCACTTGACCTGGAGAAATCCCTGCATTTCCATGGCTTACATTACACTGACAACAATATCGCTGGTCAAAAATCAGCTGCACTTACCAATCTGACACTTCTTTTCTCTAAAATTTAGAGCCATCAAATGAAATGTAGTCACATTCTTTCAACTTGTCGTCTTTTTTTATTCAACAATTTCAAGCAATTTTATATTGAATTTCACTTCTTAATTAAAGAACAGGGAGCAAAGAGCAAGAAAAATAGAGAAAGTGTGGGAGAAGAGCAGTAGGGGAAATGAAGGCCTGCTAATGAAGGCTTAAACAGAAGGGCTCTCTATACATCTCTCTTGAAGTCTCCTGGAGATAGCTAACTATTTTGAAGACTAAATGACCTTTTCTCAGTGTAGGTTCAGTTGCAATTCCTCTATTACATATCTGAAAAATTCAATTTTGGGCAGATTATATGAATTGCAAATTAACTACAGGAGTGAATAGTTACAAAACACACATTTGACACCAAACAGCTACCTGCAGAAATAGTGAAATGCATGTGATTCCAGTGAATACGTGTAAGCAGAGTTGGAGCAAAGGCAATGCATTTGGATTGGCACCGAGAACAGGTATTCTAACGTTTAGAGGACTTCCCATTGTCTAAATCTGTCTATGGAATTTTATTTTTAAGAGAAATCCCCAACACATCTCCTATATTTGAACAAAACTTTCCCAGAGATATGATACCCTGTATTCCATTAAAAATCTCAATAATAATTATTCATTGAATGGCATAGTATGCATTGTGGAGAAGGGGATTTTAAAAACTATTAGTGCATATTAATTAAATATTAAGAGCTACTGAGGGAAAATGATAGGTATAATTTGTCAGAAGCAAATCATTCATTCAAACAGGTAAATAAAATTTTCAAGTGGTGTATTTACAAGGAAATGGAAGTAGCAGCTTATGACATCAAGGTGTCACATAGTTTATAGTTGGATAATTAAAAACATCTAGTATTCACAACAAAAGAGGAAACACCCTTATAAAGACACAAAAGAATAGAAATGAATTATTTACACATTGATTTTTATAAAGACATTTTCCTGTAAATCAATAGATACATAAAGGAGCAGAAGTCAACTGGAGAGAAGGTGGCTGATGGATGTAGGATTCCTTGGAGCTGAGCCTATCCAAAGACAGGAGCCAGGAGCTTCCTCTGGGTCTCCCACGTAGGTGCCAGGGCCCAAGGAGTTGGGCCATCTTCTACTGCTTTCCCAGGCCATAGTAGGAAGTTGCATGGGAAGTGGAGCAGCCGGGACTCGAACCATGCTCATGTAGGACGCCAGCACTGCAGGCTCTGCTTTACCCTCTACAGTGTTGGCTCCCAGGCCAATATCTTTGATTACAATAGATGCAACCCACACAGAAAAATACTAACAAATTTAACACAACACTGCATTAAGGAGATCATTCCAGTGAAGCAAGGATGGCTCGATATATGTAAATCAAAGAATGTAATAAACTATATTAATAAAATGAAAGACCAAAATCATATGATCATCTCAGTAGTGGCCAAAAAAAGTATTTGATGAATTTAATATCCCTTCATAAGTAAAAACAAACAAAAAACCCTCTGACCATTTAGGAGTAACATAGGTCAACATGGTAAAGGTCATGTATAACAAGTCCACAGATAACATCCTAATGAATAGGGAAAAGCTGAAGACAAGGATGCCCACTTTCACTACTTTTATTGAACATACTATGTGAAGGTTCCAGTTAGCTCCATTTAAGCAACAGAATGAAATAAAGATCATCCAGATCAGAAAGGAAGAAGTCAAATTGTCACTGTTTGCTGATGATGTGATCTTATATAGTGAAAACCCCAATGACTCTACCAAAACCTGTTAGAACTAGTAAATAAATTCATTAAAGATTCATGATACAATGTCAATATTAAAAAGTATTTATCATTGTTATACACCTGTAATGAATCCTCTGGAAAAGAAATCAAGAATCTCATTTCCAATAGTTGTAAAAATAAAATACCTGGGATTAAATTTAACCAAAAAATTAATGATATCTACAATTAAAACTAGAAATCACTGATGAAAGAAGTTGAAGAACACACAAAGAAATGGAAGGACAACCTGTATTCATGAACTGGAAGAATCAATACAGTAAAAATCTGCATGCTACCCAATGTAATTTACAGATTCAATGCAGTACCCATAAAGTTCCCAATGATATTTTGCACAAAAGCAGAGAAAAAAAACTACTAAAATTTTTGAAAAACCACAAAAGACCCTGAATAGCCAAAGCAAGCTTAAGCAAAGAAAAACCAAGTAAGAAGCATTATTCTACCTGATTTTTAAATGTTTGTCAAGCCACAGTAATTAAAATACCATAATATTATCATAAAAACAGATTTATAAACCAACAAAAATGAATAGAAACCCTGAAGGTAATCCCACAAGTCTACAGTCAACTAATCTTTGACAATGGTGCTAAGAGTATGCATTGCTGATAGTCTTTTTAACCAGTGTCACTGGGAAAATTAAATGTTCACTGGCAGAAGAATGAATCTGGATTGTTATTTCTCACCAATTAAAAAACCCAGCTCAAAATGGATTGAAGATCTTAACTGGAAACCTGAATCTTCGAGAAGCATGGGGAAAACACTTCATTACATGGGAATGGGCAAAGATTTTTTTTATTTTTTTGGATTAGAACCTAAAAGAACAGAAAATAAAATTTTAAAAATTAGATAAGTGGACTTTTATAAAACTAATGAGCTCCTTTACAGCAAATAAAACAAAGAAAGAAGTGACAACTTCCAGAATAAATTTTTTTAATTACTAGATGGTTTTGATATTTTAAAGGTAAAACAGATAAATTTTTAATTCACTTTTGAGTTTGTTGAGAAGAAATGCCAGGTTTGTATTTTTCTATGTGTTTACATTTTTGAGCATTAGTAAATTGTTAATGAATTCTAATATAGGCAGTTATAAAAATGTTTAAGAGGTGCCTTCTATTACCTTTCATACATACCAAAAAACAAATCTCTGTTCTATGCCAATGAATTTCTTTAATTTGATCAGTGCTCTAAGTTTGAGCACTATTGTTGTTTCAGAAATCCAGAAAAACAGAGATATAAAAAAAAGAACAGATCCTGAAACTTCATCCTGACAGAATCATTTGCAGTGTTAACTAAATGTGGACTTGCACAGCTAATGTTGTGCATTAGTTTGCTAGAGCTGCCATGACCAAATACCACAAACTGCGTAGTTTAAACAACAGAGTTTCATGTTCTTATGATTCTCGGACATTGGAGATGCTGCTGTCGAAATGTTGGTTTCTTCTGAGAGGCCTTTCTTCCTTGCTTGCAGATGTCCAACCTCTCTCTGTGTTTTCTGTTTATCTTCCCATTGGGCCTGTCTGTGCCCTAATCTCCACTTCACCAGTCATATTACATTAGGGTCCACATTAATCATCTCATTTTAGTTTAATTAACCTTTAAACATACTGTCTCCAAATACAGCTGCTCTCTAAGGTAATGGGAGATAGAATGTTAACTTATAAATTTTGAGGGGAAGCAGTT
Organism: Oryctolagus cuniculus; assembly: GCF_051225735.1. Classification (NCBI taxonomy): domain Eukaryota; kingdom Metazoa; phylum Chordata; class Mammalia; order Lagomorpha; family Leporidae; genus Oryctolagus; species Oryctolagus cuniculus. The sequence continues at coordinate 14,987,586 of NC_142880.1, forward strand.
CAATTTATAATATATTAGGTTCCAGAATTATCACACCAGTATTGTACATATATTTAAACTCATCCAATTGAATAAAATGTTAAAAATTAGTACACTGGGGGAGGTGTTGTGGTGCACTGGGTGAAGCCAGCACCTGCGATGTAGCATTCCATGAGTGCCAGTTTGAGTTCTGGCTGCTCCACTTCTGATCCAACTCCTTACTAATGCGTCTGGGAAAACAGTGGATAATGGTCTAAGTCCTTGGGCTTCTGCCACCCACATGGGAGACCTGGATGGAGTTCCAGGCTCCTGACTTCAACCTGGCCCAGCCCTGACCATTGTGGCCATTTGGGGAGTGAACCAATGGATGGAAAATTTCTCTCTGTAACTCTGACTTTCAAATAAATAAATCTTTAGAAAATAAAAGTAAATATATTTTATTTTATAAACATTAAAATGGATCATCCAAAATTACCATTTTTAAAGTTTATGTTGCAGTTTTGTATAATTTTGCTGATGTAAAATTAGTTACTTACGTTAGGTATCTTGAAAGTGACAATGTAATTTATCTATATTCCCTACTTCTCTCCTCACCCCTCCATCCCACTCTCTCCCTCCCTTTCTCCTTCATTCCCTCCATCTCTCTGTCTTCCTTCCTTCTTTTTTCCTCCCTTCCTTTCTTTTTTTCTTTCATTGTTTTTCTAGCTTTTGAGATAACATGTTTTTATTTACATTAGAGTCAATATATTTTGTTAGTTGTACAGCTTCCCATATACAGATATTTTTCGTATTTCTGCTAAATTTTTAGATAAATAGTTCATGTGTATAGTGCAAATATAAATCCTGTTGCGATATAAATTTAAAATTACAACTGCTTATGTCTTATATAGTAAATAAATTTATCTAAGACTTCTGTATTCTTCAAAATTCCCGTAATCTGTTTATCACCTCAAGAAGTATAACTTTTATCAATCTTTGGCATTTCTGAAATAGAACCACATGAACAGAAAAAATGTTTTGTCTTTCGAATCTGTGTACTTTTTAAATCCTTTTTTCCTTATTGCATTTGGAAGCACATTCAGTCTGTTATTGTCTAAAACGTTAAAAGTGGCTACACGTGGATTCTTCCCAATCAGCAGAGTTCCTTACCAGTAAGTATGTTAGCTACAGAATTTTGTAGATGATCCTTATCCAAGTTATGGAATCCCTCTCTGTTCCTAGCTTGCTGTGCGGCTTTATCATGTTCTCAGTTGAGTCTGACATAATCATATGAGTTTTCATCTTATTGATGTGATGAACTATAGTAATAATTTTATTTTTAAATGCATTGCATTTTAAACATACATGCACACAGAGAGAGAGGGAGAGAGAGAGAGAGAGAGAGAGAGAGTGGGAGAAAGAGAGAGAGTGGGAGAAATTTATTTGAAAGGCGAGGAGACAGGGAGGGAGACAGAGACATCTTCCATTAACTGGTTCACTACACAAATGCCTGCAACAACTAAGCTGGGCTGTGCTGAAGCTAAGAGCCAAGAACTCAGCAGGCCTCTCACATGGGTTGTAAGGACCCACATTCTTGAGCAGTCTCCCACAGTGTGCATTAGCAGAAATTATAACTGAAAGTAAATCTGTGCCCTGAACCTGGGCACTGTATTTGGGATGTGGGTGTCTCAAGCAGTGTCTTAACTGCTGTCACCAATGACCACACTCATTTCTGTAGTTTAAACCACTAAGTTCTGTTACACAAACCCTATTAAATGAATAGAATCTCTTAGACTGAATTTATTTTACTATTTATGTGTCACTCCCCCATTCACGGAGGAACGACACAGGACCCTGCGCTGTTCTTTTGTCTGCTCCGCCCTCCCCGGGTTTGCTGCTGGTCCTTCCCGAGTTGGCTGCCGATCCTTCCACCTCCATGGAAGGGCGGCTCCCCCTGCCACTTTCCCCACATCCACAGGGGAGCGGCACACCACCGGCCGGCTCTCTCGGGGGCTGCTCAGATGTTATCCGGATGTTCCCCTTAGATGTTCCTGGTGCATGTTGTCTCTCTCCTCCTTTATAGTCCTCTTCCACCAATCCCAACTCTGCTACCCACACTCCGAGTACACTGCTCTCCTCCAATCAGGAGCAGGATCAGCTCCTGCAGGTTACTGGTCAAACTGGAGGCAGTTGTGTAGAAGCTGTTTACTCCTCTCCCAGCGCCGTATTGTGGGAGAGCAGATGCATAGAATAAGTCTTAATTCCAGTAACTTAGTCTAGTCCGAGTTGCTCCCCACATTTATGTATTCTTATTTTTTCTTCATCTTACTTCAACTAGACTTCCAAATATTTTGAAATTATATCATTTTACTATTCCTATTGATTTAAGTTAATTTCATTGTATTCAGAGAACATACTCTAATGACTTCTTTTATGTAAATTTTTGAAGTTAGTTTTGGACTTAAAATATTCAATTTTAATACTGAGTATCCATAAATAATGTATCATTTGTAGTGTCTAGGTTTAAAAACTTTTTGTATGGGGCTGGTATTGTGGTGCGGTTTGAAAGGGTAGCATCCCACATCTGGGTGCTGTGCTACTTCCAATCCATCTCTTTGATAATGTAATTGTAAAAACAATGGAAAATGTCCCATGTACATGAGTCTCTGCCACCCACTTGGGAGACTGATGGAGTTCTGGGCTTGGGCATTTTGTATAGCCCGGTCCCATCTGGTGAGTAAACCAGCAGATGTAAGATTTTCTCTCTCTCTCTCTCTCTCTCCCCCTCCCTCCCTCCCTCCCTCCCGCCCTCCCTCCGTGTGTGTGTGTGTGTGTGTGTGTGTGTGTGTGTATGATGCTGCCTGTGAAACAGATAAGTAAAAACCTTGAAAAAAGTTTCATCTGCATATTTTATAAGGTACCCAGAAATATGTGCTAATATTTTATCTTAAGAGTATGGATTTGTCTACCTCTTCAGTTCTAATTTTTTCATTATATTTTCTCATTATCTTATGCTTGCAAATTGCCACACATCCTTGATCCAATAATGTTTTATAAATATTTTATTTCTTTTTTAAAGTAATTTTATGATTCTGTCCTTACAATCTACATACACTGATAGTAGTGGAGTAATAAAGCTTTTGGGGGGCTTAGTGTTTGCATTGTATCTTCTTTTTACTCATTTACTTTTTCCCTCTATGAACATTTTAAATAATCTATTATTCTTTTTTCTATTAACTTTGATACCTTTGTCTTTTAATTGGAGGTTTTAGTCCACTTACAGTTAACATAATCACTGATATATTTGCATTAAAATTGGTCATTTTACTATTGACTTTTTATTTGTTGGTCAACAGTCTCTGTAAGCTTTAAGATTGTCTACATTACTCATCATATTGCTCTTTGCATCCTCAAATCTACAAAAATACGTCATGTACCTTTAATTATTTGATTCCCCTCTAACTTTATCTTTTGCTATATCTGTTTTGCCTCCGCCCAAAGAAAAATTTTCCACTATTAAGACCTGGGACAACAAGGGTAAATAAGGATAATTCATTTTAAGGTGACATATTGGTAAATTTGACTATCATGTAATACAACACATCCATTGATTCCGGTGATCAGAATGTGGACTTCCATGTGAGGGCATTAGTCTGAAGTATTGTTAACTGCTGACTCCATCTGCTGCCTTCCTGAATCCCCCAAAATTATGTCTTTATCTTACGGCTTTGTGCAGAATGTCTGTGTGAAGTGGGAATCTCTTAATGCATGACTTTGGTTAGACTTTGGCTTACTCAGAACTTTCTTAGATGATTCAGAAATCTGAGACTTCCTTAGGCTTGTTCCTTACCCCTTTGTTGTACAACCTGTTATTGCCTGATGACCATCCTGCTCTGCTCTCTGCCCTTCTGTTTTATCTAGAGATGTTGCTCCCAACAAATCTCTTTCATGTCTTCTCTATTATTTGCTTCTGAAGGAGCTTGAAGCAGCATCCCTCTTTTAATTTAACTTTAGATCCACAGATAAATATATTAAATGATCACCATCTCTTGATTTGATGATGATCATCACTTAGTTTGAGGCAGCACATATTTTTATAGATGCCTCAAGAAGAATTCACTAAGCTCTCACATGTTTAAATTGGTTTATGATGTTGACACCATAAGTGGATAGAAAGATTTTGTTAGCCACTTTTTCTCCCTGATTTTTTGCTTTGAATATGGTTTTAGAAATGTGTAATGAGTTTCCTGTCATTCTAGTTCTGTAACCCAACCAAATTTATTTTTGGGGAGGGGGGAGTCTGGAGGCCAAGTAGATTTTTCCCCTTTGTCATTAAATAAAGAAAAAAAAATAACAGACTTATTATTACATCATTAAATAATAATCTAACAGATGTGTTAAGTATGTGCCCCTGTGCCTACTACTCAGTAGTTAATATTTCCATTAGTAGAGAAAAGTCTTTCTTTCCTGCTGAAATATTCTTGAATTAAAAATTTAAATATTAGTTGTCTTCCATTATTTGATTTAATGTCTTTAGAAATTCTAACTACATCTAAGAAATTTTTTGCTGCCTTCTACTTCAGTCACTTTATCTAATATTTTATATCTCATGTTCATTAAATTTATTATTTTCTTACTCTTTTTCAATACTTTCATATAAGTACATTGGATCTTATGGTTTAATCTTCATTTATAATATGCTTTTGTCTTTCTCATCTATTCTTTCTAAACTTTAACAACTCAGTTTTCTTCCTGGTTCAATTTCTCTTGCTAGCTTTTCAGTTACAAAACTTCTTTGTTTATACTCCTAGATGTAGTTAGAAGAGCTATACTTCAGTTTTACCACAAATTTCTGCTTGTGTTGTTGGCATTCTTTTACCGAGGGTATGCTCATATGCTGCATTATCTTTTCCTTTTATTTGTTTCCTTAATAATTGATTAGGATTCATATCTCTTCATTTATAGGAGTAAACAAGTTGTATGAAATGTATTACAAGATTCCTAGGCAGGCGCCGTGGCTCACTAGGCTAATCCTCCACCTACAGTGCTAGCACCCCGGATTCTAGTCCTGGTCGGGGCGCCGGATTCTGTCCCAGTTGCTCCTTTTCCAGTCCAGCTCTCTGCTGTGGCCCAGGAATGCAGCGGAGGATGGCCCAGGTCTTTGGGCCCTGGACTCGCATGGGAGACCAGGAGGAAGCACCTGGCTCCTGGCTTGGGATCAGTGCAGCTGCCGGCCGCAACGCGCTGGTCATAGAGGCCACTCGGGGGTGAACCAATGGAAAAAGGAAGACCTTTCTCTCTGTCTCTCTCTCACTGTCTAACTCTGCCTGTCTAAAAATAAATTTAAAAAAAAAGATTCCTAGTTCAAAAATGTTCAAGGAAAAATTACAGATATTATAGAAAGCAGGATTACAAAACAAAACTTACCTTGCATGACTAAGGAAACTGATATTTATACACTGAAATGCCAATTACATAGTATTTAGTTCCTTAAATAATGAACTTATGAACTTATTGAAGCTTTTTTGCAAGAGTTCTGTACTTTGAATAGTTTAATTATTCAGCAATATAACAACAAAGAAGGTATATTATGAATTCTTGAAGATCAAACTTTCAACATATTTATTTACTAATTTTAAGGCAAAGTGACAGAAAGAGGAGAGATAAAGAGCCAGATCTACCATCCACAGTTCACTTGGCAAATGTCCACAATAGCCATGTCTAGACCAGGCAGAAGCCGGGAACCCCATTTGGGTCTCCCGGGTAAGTTACAAGGGTCCAAATATTTAGGCCATCACTCCTTACCTCCCAGGCACGTACAGAGGAAGCTGGATCAGAAACAAAGCAGAACTCAGTCCCAGGCACTGATACGCAATCTGGACACCCTTCCCTGTTGGTTTAAACAACTGCCACACACCTGAAACTGAAGGCCACACCTTGTATCAGAATTATCCCTTCTCTTAGTTTTCCTTGACAGAGAAGTTTAAAATATCTTTGCCTATCAACCCATGTTGATTTGCTATTTTTCCTATTTTTAAATTAAATCTGATCTAACCATTAATAAATCCTTTGAGTGTTAAGAAACATAGTGTCAAGATAGTCAATATAATTCCAATCAAAACCGAGGATGTTAGCAGTTTACTTCACTTTGTAGCCTTATCTGGAGTTTCCATTCAATATTTCAGAAATTGTGACAACAAGTTGAATCCTTGGTCACTAGTCTTGTTATTCATAGACAGCCATGAATCATCGATGAAAACCTGTAATACACAAGGAAGTTTTATTTCTCTTTCTCTTCTCATGACATTGTACATCCTTGAAAAACATACACTCCTCTCCACTGATTCTTTTAATCAACAAAATGGTACAAATACTTGCTCATTTTGAGTGCATATGAACTAGTTAATTTTTGAATCCTTTCCTTTGGTGTTTTTAATGCCTCTAAATTCAAATTAATGTGATTTAACTATACAGCTCAAAATAGACAGTTAACCACATGAGCAGAATGAAAGTCTGAGGATTTGACATCCTCAGGCTACTGGCTTATCTACTGGAGCATGTTGGGTCCCTGGTGTGGCGCAAAACACTGAATTTCACTTCTGCTTCAAAAAGAAATACCTGTATATAAATGGTCCATGTAGCAATTCGATCATTTACAATTGAGGGGCTACTTTGAACCAGAGTAATACACCCAAGAGAGTCATGGTTTGCACCAAAAAAAAAAAAAAAAAAATCACAATAGATTTAGACAGTAGTTTCAGGCAACAGAAGCAACACATTCTTCACATAAAAAGCCTTAAAATGAAGTAGCAAGTTCCACAAAGAACAAAATGTATCCTTAGAAGGAACAAGCCAGGTGATTTGCTTAAAGTACAGCCATTTTTTTTTTTTTTTCAAAATGTTTTGGTTAACTAGCCTTTCCCCCACTGCTCCTTATCCTAAACCATCTCCACTTCGACGTGAGATGACATTAGGTGGAACATTTCAGGATTTTTTTAATAAAATGCTTTATTCATAGTCTACCTTAAATATTTCACTTTAAAATATGTCATGATACTACAATAAATAAAATGAGTGGTTTTACTGGGGAGACAAGGCCAGGAATATAGGATATTTGTTTCATACATGTGTAAGATCATTGAGCCAGAGCAAAAGAGAGGAAGGAGGACTTCAGGAACTTGAAATAAAGTGGCAATCAGAGTGCAGCAGCATGGAAGGGCCCAGACAGTGGCAACTAATCAGCATATATCAGGTAAAACAAATACAAATCTAGGCCGGCGCCACGGCTCACTAGGCTAATCCTCCGCCTAGCGGCGCCGGCACACCGGGTTCTAGTCCCGGTCGGGGCGCCGGTTTCTGTCCCGGTTGCCCCTCTTCCAGGCCAGCCCTCTGCTGTGGCCAGGGAGTGCAGTGGAGGATGGCCCAGGTGCTTGGGCCCTGCACCCCATGGGAGACCAGGAAAAGCACCTGGCTCCTGGCTCCTGCCATCGGATCAGCGCGGTGTGCCGGCTGCAGCGCGCCGGCCGCGGCAGCCATTGGAGGGTGAACCAACGGCAAAGGAAGACCTTTCTCTCTGTCTCTCTCTCTCACTCTCTCACTGTCCCCTCTGCCTGTAAAAAAAAAAAAAAATACAAATCTAATGTGCACACATGGCAGAAGATTCCAGCTCTGATCCTGGACAGGTGTGCCTTCCTTTGCTGAGCAGGTCTGGGGAACATGCTTGCTGCAGGATGAACTTCACATATAAAATATGTGGTGGAGAAGGCATGGAATTTGGAATCAGAATTTGACTATTAATTCTGACAAATTGCACTCTTCCGGGCAGTTGTGGATAATTCAATGACGAAACCCTTACGTTTCATATATGTAAAAATGAAGCAGATAAAAAACTCAGGTTTCTAGGCATATCAAATAAAAATACACAGAAAATAGTGATGTGAAATCCCTAAAACATAAAACTTGGTTCATGTAATTTCCTCTTCTCTCTCTCTCCCTCTCTCTCTCTCTCACTCTCTCCCCTTCTCTCTCTTTCTTCCTTTATTCCAACATAAATTCTAGGTTAATTGTCGTTGATAGCCAAAGACAGATATGTGTTTGTGGAAAGTTTCTTCACTGAATAAACTCATTAAAAATACAGTATCGAAGTGGCACCCACAAATGCTGGATGTGTCTTACAGCAGTTACTTGGGCCTCTGTGTTGATGAGAAGATATCAGATTTTTCTCTGCCTTTCCAGGAAATTATCAACGTGCAATTATTCCTATATTACAATTACTTCCTCCATCGGCGTGTCTGTGAGGAATGCTGCATTGAAATATATTTTGAAGCTACATTCAGTCTTAGTAGGAATGGGTGTTACAATTGATTATGATATTTCGTACATTCTTGGTAGATACTTTCCCTCTCTTGGGTGCCTTGTAATCAATGGAACATCACAGTCTAATGAAAATGAAACAGAATCATTGTCAATCAGATAATGTTGTATTTAAAGATTAATGACATTTTAGAGTGGATGAAATATGGCAGTAATGTCTGCTATAGGCACAGAAGTGAAAATATATGGCAACCATCAGTTAGTAAATTTTATTAACTCCAAAGTTCTATGTGGTTGGGATTTGGCACTACAGTAGAGATATTGCTTGGACATCAGCATCCCATATTGGAATGTCTGGTTCCAGTGCCTGATCTTTTCCCAATTCCAGCTCTCTCCATGAGGCATCAGTCCTGGCCTTTGTGGTCTTTTAGAGAGTGAATTAATGGATGGAATATCTCTTTTCTCTCCTTCTCTCTCAGTAAATATTATTTCAAATAAATAAATAAATCTTAAAAAAAAACAAACTAGGAGTCCATATAGTGGTCCAAGAGGTTAAGCTGTAGCCTGCTACACCAGTATCCCATATGAGTTATGAATGAATCCCAGCCACTCCACTTCTGATCTAGCTCCTTGCTATTGTGCCTGGGAAGGCAGCAAATGATAATTCAAACACTTAGGTCCCTGCATCCATGTGGGAGAACCTAATGGAATTCCAGGAACCCTGATTCAGCCTAGCCCAGCCCTGGCCAGATATTTGGGGACTGAACTAGCAGATGGAAAATATCTGTCTCAGGGCAAGTGCTGTGGCATAGTGGGTAAAGTCGCTGCCTGCAATGCCAGCATCTGATGCGTCCGCTGGATCAAGTCCCAGCTGCTCCACTTCTGATCCAGCTCTCTGCTATGACCTAGAAAGCAGTGGAGGATGGCCCAAGTCCTTGGATCCCTGCACCCACTTCGGAGACTTGGAAGAAGCTCCTGGCTCCTGGCTTCGAATCTGCGCAGCTCTGGTCATTGTGGCCATTGAGGGGTGAACCAGCAGATGGAAGGAAGACCTCTCTCTCTCTTTCTCTGCCTCTCCTCCTCTCTCTTTGTAACTCTGACTTTCAAATAAATAAATAAATCTTTAAAAAAAGAAAAGAAAATATCTGTCTCCCTTTCTCTCTCTCTCTGTCACACTGCCTTTCAAAGATTTAAAAAAAAACTAGTTTAAAAGAGTTTTGGAGGTGGGGCTCCAAGATGGTAGAATAGGGAGGGAGCTCACTGATAGTCCAAGAAAAGACTGTTTAATAAAAGTGGAGATAGTGAAGTCTCAGGGAAAAGTTAGGGAAAAAACTGCCGAGGAAACTCTTCCAGAATTAGAGGGACACGGTGGATCTACATGGAGCACACGGGCGCTCACGGCTCAGGAACCCAGCTGCCGAGAGTCTTCTCCTCTGCATCAGCACTGGAAAGAGAGGTGAGTCGAAACCACAGGAGCCCAAGACACTGGTGGACACGCGGCAGGAAGAACCTAGAGGGAATGAGGCTCAAAGCCCCATGGGGGAAAGTACACCAACCTAACTAGAGGAGAGAAAAAAAATTAAAGGGACAGTACAGACACGATTCTCTATCTCTAATCATCTTACAAAGGCATGCAAGACAATACAGCAGGTGCCATTTTGGACATACGTAACAGCTGCTCCAGCTCGGGCCATACCCACCCTCAGCCAAGCAGAAAAACCTGATTCTGGTTGGGAGTAATAACAGGAGACTAAGACCTAGTAAATGTGTGGAGATTATGAACTGGGACTGTGAAAAAAAAAAAATACTGAGGTTGTGTGGGAGAACTCACAGTGTGACTGAGATATGAGTAGTCTCGGTGGGACACACCACAAACTCGGGCAGACTTAGTTACCTGGTGAGAAACATTGCAGGGGAATCAGCTTACACTGAGGACTGAACAGATCCTTTGTGTGGTCCTTGGGACAGAGCAGATGAATATTAAACCCACTGTGGCCGGCGCTCAGGCACTGGTCACCATCAAGGAGAAGACCTCAGCTGAGTGGAATTACTTCCCTTCTGAATAAAAGAGAGAGAGAGAGAGAGAGAGAGAGAGAGAGAGAGAGAGAGAGAAGATTTAGCATGCCAAACCTAGGTGTGTCACCATTGGCACACCCTTAACTCCAAAGAACTGAATAGGGCTCTCTGGCCACACCCACCACAAGCCTCTAGAGATTCACCAAAAGCACATAGTCCACTTAATCTAGAATCATAGTATAATGAGAAAAGCCACCACAGTGGAAAAAAAAAAAAAGAAGAAGAAACCAAAGACTACAAAGAATATCTCTACAATGCCAAACAACAAAGACAAAAACCAGGAAACAAGAACAAGAAAGACATCATGATGCCCCCAAATGAACATGACACCCCAATACAAGATTATGAAGATGATGAGATAGAAGAAATGCAAGATATGGAATTCAAAAAAATTATAAGAACACTTAGAAGTTATCAAAAATAAATGCATGAACTACAGATATCCAATACAACACAAGACAGAAAATCTCTCTTGTGTAAATGAAATATTAAGGAGGAATCAAAATGAAATGAGAAATCTAGTAGAACATGAAATTGAGATATTGAAGAGAAATCAAAATGAAATGAAGAATTCAATAGATCAAATGACAAACGCATTTGAGAACCTTAAAAACAGAATCAGTGAAGCAGAAGAGAGTATATCGGACTTAGAAGACAGAGAACAGGAAAGTTTACAGTCAAACCAAAGACAAGAAGAGGAAATTAGAAATCTAAAAAATATTGTTGAGAATCTACAGGATACTATAAAAAAAAAAAAAAAAAAAAAAAAAAAAAAAAAACATCATTCGGGTTCTAGGAGTTCCTGAAGGCATGGAGATAGAGAAAGGATTAGAAGGCCTTTTTAGTGAGATAATAGCAGAAAACTTCCCGGGTTTGGAGGACAGAGACATCCAAGTACAGGAAGCTCATAGAACCCCCTATAAACATGACCAAAAGAGATCCTCACCCTGACACATTGTAATCAAACTCACCACAGTGAAACATAAACAAAAGATTCTAAAATGTGCAATAGAGAAACATCAGATTACTCTTAGAGGATCTCCAATTAGACTCACAGCAGACTCATCAAAATCCCTACAGGTGCCGGTGCCGCAGCTCACTAGGCTAATCCTCCGCCTTGTGGTGCCGGCACACCGGGTTCTAGTCCCAGTCGGGGCATCGGATTCTGTCCCGGTTGCCCCTCTTCCAGGCCAGCTCTCTGCTATAGCCAGGGAGTGCAGTGGAGGATGGCCCAATTACTTGGGCCCTGCACCCCATGGGAGACCAGGATAAGTACCTGGCTCCTGACATTGGATCGGCGCGGTGTGCTGGCCACAGCATGCCGGCCGCAGTGGCCATTGGAGGGTGAACCAACGGCAAAAGGAAGACCTTTCTCTCTGTCTCTCTCTCTCACTGTCCACTCTGCCTGAAAAAAAAAAAAAAAAAACCCTACAGGCTAGGAGGGAATGGTGAGATATAGGCCAGGTACTAAGAGAGAAAAATCTGCCAGCCCAGTTATATATCCTGCAAAGCTCTCATTTGTGAATGAAGGTGAAATAAAGACTTTTCATAGCAAATAGAAATTGAAAGAATTTGTCACTGTCACCACTCATCCAGCCCTGCAAAAGATGTTTAGAGATGTGTTACACACAGAAACACAGAAACACAGTCATCAATACGAAAGAAGGTAAAGGAAGAAAATCTCTCAGTAAAATATTACAGGAAGTTAAAAGCATATATTAGAAATACCTTTGGAAAAATGGCAGGGCAAAGTCACTACTTAACAATAGTCACATTGAATGTAAATGGCCTCAACAATCCAATTAAAAGACACAGACAGGCTGAACGGATTAAAAAACAAAACCCAACTATTTGCTATTCAGAAGAAACAAACCTTTCCAACAAAGATGCATGCAGACTGAAAGTGAAAGTTTGGAAAAAGATATTCCATGCCAACAAAAACTGTTGGCAGCCATATTAATATCAGACAAAATAAACTTTAACACAACAACTTTTAAGAGAGACAAAGAGGGACACTATATAATGATTAAGGGATCAATTCAACAGGAATATGTAACTATTATAAACATATATGCACCTAATTACAGGGCACTGGGTTACTTAAAAGATATGTTACGGAACTTAAACGGAGACCTAGACTCCAATACTGGGGGACTTCAATACTCCACTTTCAGCAATAGACAGATCAACCAGACAGAAGATCAACAAGGAAACAGCAGATTTAATCGACAATATAGCCCAAATGGATCTAACAGATATCTACAGAACTTTTCATCCTACACTTAAAGAATACACATTCTTCTCAGCAGCACATGGAACCTACTCTAGAACTGACAACATACTAGGCCATAAAGCAAGTCTCAGCAAATTCAAAAGAATCAAAATCATACCATGCATCTTCTCAGAGCACAGTGGAATCAAGCTGAAAATTAGTAACTCAGGAATCCCTAGATCATATGCAACACATGGAGGCTGAACAACATGCTCCTGAATGAACAGTGGGTCATAGAATAAATCAAAAGAGAAATACAAAACTTTCTGGAAGTAAATGAGGATAACAACACAACATATCAAAACTTATGGGATATGGCAAAAGCAGTGTTGAGAGGAAAGTTTATAGCAATAGGTGCCTACATCAAGAAATTTGAAAGGCACCAAATAAATGAGCTATCAATGCATCTCAAGGACCTAGAAAAACTGCAGCAAACCAGACCCAAAACTAGTAGGAGAAGAGAAATAATTAAAATTAGAGAAGAAATCAATAGAATTATATCTAAAAAATTACAAAAGATCAGCAAAACAAAGAGCTGGTGTTTTGAAAAAATTAACAAAATTGACACCCCATTGGCCCAACTAACTAAAAAAAGAAAAGATCCAAATAAATAAAATCAGAGATGAAAAAGGGAATGTAACAACAGACACCATAGAAATAAAAAGAATCATCAGAAATTAATACAAGGACTTGTATGCCAGCAAACAGGGAAATCTATCAGAAATGGATAGATTCCTGGACACATACAACCTACATAAATTGAACCATGAAGACATAGGAAACCTAACTAGACCCATAACCAAGTCAGAAATTGAATCAGTAATAAAGGTCCTCCCAAAAAAGGAAAGCCCAGGACCAAATGGATTCACTGCTGAATTCTATCAGACATTTAAAGAACTAACTCCAATTTTTCTCAAACAATTCGGAACAATCAAAAAAGAGGGAGTCTTCCCAAATTCTTTCTATGAAGCTGGCATCACTTTAATTCCTAAACCTGAAAATGATGCAGCAGAGAAAGAGAATTACAGACCAATTTCCCTGATGAACCTAGATGCAAAAATCATCAATAAAATTCTGGCCAATAGAATGTAACAACACATCAGAAAGATCATCCACCAAGACCAAGTGGGATTTATCCCTGGTATGCAGGGATCGTTCAATGTCTGCAAATCAATCAATGTGATACACCACATTAACAGACTGCAGAAGAAAAACCATGTGATTATCTCAATAGATGCCGAGAAAGCATTTGATAAAATACAACACCCTTTCGTGATGAAAACTCTAAGCAAACTGGGTTTGGAAGGAACATTCCTCAATACAATCAAAGCAATTTATAAAAAACCCATGGCCAGCATCCTATTGAATTGGGGAAAAAGTTAGAAGTATTACCGCTGAGATCTGGTATCAGACAGGGGTGCCCACTCTCACCATTGCTATCCAATATAGTACTGGAAGTTTTAGCCAGAGCCATTAGGCAAGAAAAAGAAATTAAAGGGGTACAAATTGGGAAGGAAGAAGTCAAGCTACCCCTCTTTGCAGATGATATGATTCTTTATTTAGGGGATCCAAAGAACACTACTAAGAGACTATTGGAACTCATAGAAGAGTTTGGCAAAGTAGCAGGATATAAAATCAATGCACAAAAATCAACAGCCTTTGTATACACAGGCAATGCCATGCTGACAAAGAACTGCTAAGATCAATCCCATTCACAATAGCCACAGAACCAATCAAAAACCTTGGAATAAACTTAACCAAGGATGTCAAAGATCTCCATGATGAGAATTACAAAATCTTAAAGAAATAGAAGAGGATATCAAAAAATGGAAAAATCTTCCATGCTCATGGATTGGAAGAATCAATATCATCAAAATGTCCACTCTCCCAAAGCAATTTATAGATTCAATGTGATACCAATCAAAATCCCAAAGACATTGTTCTCAGTTCTGGAAAAAATGATGCTGAAATTCATATGGAGGCACAGGAGACCTCAAATAGCTAAAGCAATCTTGTACACCAAAAGCAAAGCCGGAGGCATCACAATACCAGATTTCAGGACATACTACAGGGCAGTTGTAATCAAAACAGCATGGTACTGGTACAGAAACAGATGGATAGACCAATGGAACAGAATAGAAACAACAGAAATCAACCCAAACATCTACAGCCAACTTATATTTGATCAAGGATCTAAAACTAATTCCTGGAGCAAGGACAGTCTATTCAACAAATGGTACTGGAAACAAGGATTTCCACATGCAGAAGCATGAAGCAAGACCCATACCTTACACCTCACACAAAAATCCAGTCAACATGGAATAAAGATCTAAATCTATGGCTCGACACCATCAAATTATTAGAGAACATCAGAGAACAAAGAGAACACCCTGCAAGATATAGGCACAGGCAAAGACTTCTTTGTAAAGACCCCAGAGGCACAGGCAGTCAAAGCCAAAATTAACAATTGGGATTGCATCAAATTGAGAAGTTTCTGTACTTCAAAAGAATCAATCAGAAAAGTGAAGAGGCAACCAACAGAGTGGGAAAAATGTTTGCACATTATGCAACCAATAAAGGATTAATAACCAGAATCTACAAAGAGTTCAAGAAACTCCACAGAAAAAAAACAAACAACCTACTTAAGAGATGGGCCAAAGACCTAAATAGACATTTTTCAAAAGAGGAAATACAAATAGCCAATAGACACATGAAAAATACATTAAAGTTTAAAATATTAATTAAAGTCATTAAAACAAGTTCATGTTCTATGATCTGTATATGCATTTCTATATCATTATTGATATATATAATTACTTTTAATTCAGAATGATCTTCTATCAGCTGTTTCATTCCTCAAATAGCCACAAGGAGTGGGGTTGGACCAGGTTGAAGCCAGGAGTCCAAAGTTTCTTTCAGGTCTCCCAGATGGGTGCAGGGGCCCCAGCACTTAGACCATCCTCTGCTGCTTTCCCAGGAACATTTGCATTGAGATAGATGGGAAGTGGAGCACCCAGGGCTTGAACTGGAGCCCATAGGGGATGCTGGTGTCAGAGCTATTGGCTTAACCTGCTACACCATAACACCTGCCCCAACACTGATTTTAAAATTTTGACCACTGTAAAAGGAAAGCCTATCTATAATCATTGATATTTTATAATTGTGATTTTTCTTTCTGAGTAATACAAAAATAATTGTTGATTCTGCAATGAATTGACTCATATATATATATATATATATAGAGAGAGAGAGAGAGAGAGAGAGAAAGGTGGCTGAAATATGGACAAAATTTATACATAGATATTTATTAATTTATTATTTTCTAATGAAATAAGTTATCTTTCTAAGAAATACATTGCAGGAAAGCCTATTGCAAAAGAATAGTTATTTTAAAAAACAGCCAAATTAATACATTTAGCATTTTGAAGACAGCCTTTTAATTTCTGAAGTATTTTGAGGTCTTGATGTTATGAAAAAGCACAAAATTTACAGTAACAATATGCAGATAGTGATGATAAACTGAGTTATACGATTATTGACCATTAATATTATTTTATTCACAAAAATTGAGTTTGAGCTCAGGAATTATTGATGTCTTTCAACTTATAAGAGACTTTTTTTTCTTTTGGAAAAAACCTATGGATTATGTTCCTAAAAACCCTTATTTTGAAAATGAGACAATTAACCGTATTTATTATATCATTAAAATAAACACCATCTTAAGATAAAACTAACAATACACTAATAAAAGTGTTGTGATACTTACAATTAATACTTTGAAGACATTAGATTACTAAGTAATTAGTTGTTTACATAAATCTACAACTATTGGATTTTTTGATTTTAATATTTAAAAAGGTAGAAAGATATTTAAATGTATTCATTTAATACATTTAAATGTATGGTGGTTTAGACAAATACTTGTATATTACAATTGATCCATGCAATAGAAAGTGCACATGTTGATAAAATAAGATTAAAACAAACAAGTGAACAAAATACCTGTTTCTGAACATAAAAAAAGTCAATATCTGTGAAATAATGCTGCTGTTAAAACTGGTACAAAGTTACCCATATTTTGGAAAGCACAAATTCTTATTATATTTTAAAATGTATATGCTTCTTCTCATTTTTCTATATAGACTATTCCTAGTCTTGTATCATTAAAAGATAAGGAAAACAATTAGGATACAGGAAAACATCACAGTCAACAAAAGCTAACACTAAGAGCAACTGGCACGTATGGTCCAATGTTGAAAGGCTACAGCTTTCTCCTCTCATGTATAATCTCCCCTAGCTTTTGTAAAGCAAGCTTAAGTGCATCATTTGACTGCTGAGTAATAGACTGTCTAACTTTGGGCAGACAAATTTATTGGGACCAGTACATGTAGAGAAATAGCTCTCCACATGTGACATTCCTCACCCAAACTAGAACTTACATGAGCAGAGTCTCCTCCTCCCTGTCCCCATTTTCCTTAAATAATGGCTCTAACTTTGTGGACTTCTTTTGGTCATATTGAAGCTCATTCACAGAAGAATGTTCAGTTTATACCATTTACATTTGTTTTATTATTTTATACAACATGATTTTAAATTACATTATAGTTAAAGGCTTAATGGCTCTACTAAATAGTTCAACAAATAAAATTAAAAGATCATAGTCCTGCAGGAAAATTGGCAAGGATTATGAATGATCATCAAATGAAAAAAATGTTCAACTTCACTCAAAGAAAGTACATTTTAAAAATCGTCGGTGTCCTGATCTGAGTGCGGGGCCTTCTCCCAACCTTTGATGTGCTGTCAGGGGCATCAGTTAAATCCTGGGCCTCTTGGCATCAAGTTTGAATTTGCCATTGTGGAAATGAATTATATACTCTGTTTGGGATAGATACTGTCTGTCAACAACCTTGTGAAGTGGTTGGAGGCACCGTTTAAAGCTAATGATTAGCAGAAAAAAATTACAATTTGTTGGCTTCATTATAAGTCTTCGGATAATTTGTCTCATTCGTAGTAAGTGCTTGGGACATTTCTGATTGTATGCCGGGCACTTATTGCCTATCACAATGGACTCTGTTGCCTCCTGTAACCTAGGAGGGGCAGCAGTTAGCAGCATATGCGAACTGTTCCTCCTGCTGCTTAGAGAAATATTTAACAGAACTGCAGTTTTAAAAAGTACATGAAACCAAAGTACTGAGAGGATGTGACCTTCTTACAGTACTCCATTCATATATGGCTTACACTCTGTGTGTCTGTCATCTGTGTGTTCATGTGCACATATAATTTTAAAAGAATGCCATAGTGATTTCAAAGGTAACATGAAACCTTTAAAATTGTTATCCAAAGTGGCCTTATCCTGGACAGCATGCAAAGCCCTGTCTTAGGAAAAATTAAGAGCGTATGTTCCAGTATTCAACTCTAATATGCAATGAAGTGCTTCAGTAAAGCCACTTATATCAGTATTGTTAATCTTAATGGTTACAAGTGACCCATGTTTTAATAATCCAGACCATCAGTTGAGTACAAACTTCTTTTTCTAATTAAGAATGTTTGACCACAAGAGGGAGTTCCTTGCCAACTGTTTACTTATCCTCAACAGCTATTATGGGCCTGAATTTACAAGGAAAAATGGCTTCAAATATATTTAGTTCCTTCAGTGCTCTTAGGCTGAGAAAATGATGACAATCTATTTAAATTTAGGCTCTCATGAATTTCTAGAATGAAATATAATTTGTACTTTGAAATTCTCAGGCTAACATACCACACATTTTTCAGGAATTAAATGATGTGCTGTGTTTTTAAAAGTGCCTTCCAAATGTACACCTGCAAAACTGCAGTGTACTAGTTTGTGAACAAAAGCTACATTGACATGCTAAGGACTTCGGGTGATATAGATTTGCTACTTCACACCAGTTTACTCAATTTTCATGAGAAAAATCAGCTTTATCTACTGCTGAATTTGATATCATCCATCAATACAATGTAGGATATAGAGCGTGATTTTCCAACTAAAAAATTAAAGGAGTACTTTTACAATAAAAGGGTTGGTGGCCCAAATAATGAGTTCCTTCGAATACAAAAGGATATTTCCTCATAATTAGATATATGATATATACAATAATTCAATCATAGACTAGAAAATGGAAACTATTTCAACCATGTAATAATTTGACTTAAAATTTTAGAATTCAGGACATCCTAGTAAATTGTGTATTTACATGACTTTGAAAACACATCAGCATAGTTATAAAATGCATTAGTTGTGCAGGACTGTTCTGTACACCTTTTTAATTTTAGGTTAAAAGTAGGATTGTTGGGGCCAGTGTCATGGCACAGTAGGTTAATCCTCTGCCTGCGGCACTAGCACCCCATATGGGCACTGGTTCTAGTCCCAGCTGCCCCTCTTCCAATCCAGTTTTCTGCTATGGCCTGGGAAAGCAGTAGAAAATGGTCCAAGTCCTTGGGCCCCTGCACCCATGTAGGAGACCAGGAAGAAGAACCTGGCTCCTGGCTTTGGATCGGTGCAGCTCTGGCCGTTGCGGCCATTTGGGGAGTGAACCAGCAGATGGAAGACCTTTCTCTCTGTCTCAGCCTCTCACCATCCGTAACTCTTCCTCTCAAATAAAATAAATAAAATCTTTAAAAAAAAAAAAGAGTAGCATTGTCTTAAAACTTGCAAGTGCTTTCCCAAAGGTGATTTCCGATGTCCTCTTCCTAGAGTGTTCCCCTAGCATCTCATAGCTACACATACTAGTTTCCTTCCTCATCGTATGATTAGAGCATGAATTGTCTCTGTATCAAAGCACATGGACATTTAGAGATAAGCACACTAGCAATCCATATTGAGATAATTAACAAGTATACAAGTGGTAAATGCAGTAATTTGGGAAAAACTTATTTGGAGAAAATGACTGCCTCTCACATGTGTTCCTGGGGTGCCTGTTTGGCACTGGCTATAAATATGGGATCGAGGAGAGGAAAATACCAGTCATTCCTTTTACTGTTCCCTCCCACCCCCTATGGTTCTTAGGATTGTATTATTTTAAACCACTTTTGACACATTTTACCACATGAAGTCATGCATTTTTAAAAGCTGTTCATTCTACCGTAACTGGAACTGACAAGAAAGGGAAGCAGACTTCTTTGGTGACCCAAGCAGTCCTGTGGCTCACAGAAGGGATTATCCCCACCTGTTTCCAAGAGGAGAACAGTGATAAAGGAAAGGGCAGGCTGTGCTGACACATGTTCCAGAGTAAAAATTCAAATGAGATGAAGTACAATGTAAGCCACAGACACTAGGAACACACACACTCGATTACAGAAAGAAATAGGTGTGCAATGAACATTCACTGTCCATGTACATCTAGTCACCATATGTCATGCCTGTGAGTCAGACCAAAGTCAAGATCACAATTACCTAAAGAAATGGATTGACTTCAGGTGTTTACAGCAAGGGTGCAGAATACACTGTGCTTTGTTGTGCAGAAGAAGAAAGTGTTTAATTTCATTTAATTCTGCTTTTTCTCAGCACACACACACACACACACACACACACACCATCCATGTTTCATTCTTTGGCATTAATAACACTGAGAGTCTCAAGGACATATTGAAAATGTGCTTACCACTCAAACTTGGTGGAAACATCTGGATGTTAGGGTCTCCACAATGTAAAAGATCCAGATGTTTGGAATAGGTCTACAGACTGATGTGGATTTGAGTGTGTGAGCGTGTGTGCAGGAGGATGTGTGTGCACAATCTTTTGCTTCATTGCTTGGTTCCATGAAGACAAAACCTCCATCTTTGAATGTTGTCATTATACAACATAACAATTCCTGCAATGTGCAGTATATAGTTCTACCATTCACATTTTGAAAATGTTACTTTGTGAATTCCCCCCTATTATTGATGAGTGCACACTTGAATCTGAGTTAAGGAATCATAATAATAACCGGGGAAAAAACTAAATACAGTAAATCCGGTTGCTAGACTTAGCAATGTCTATGGAGAACCAGCGGGTCTCAGAGAGACTTGTTCTTGGGGCCACTTTCCAGCTCTTTCAGAGTCAAGCAAACTTAAAATCTGAACTTCCTAATCCAGGCACCCTGCTTTTGTATCACTACAAGTAGACTTTTTATATGATAGAAAAAGAACAAAAGGGAAGAGGATTTAGCCTTAAGCATTAAACTAATAAATTTGTGTTTATACGCACCTTGAAAAGGATCATACCTTATCATCTCATTTCCAGCAATGTCTTCCTTTTTGACTTAACTGAGAAGTTATAAATATTATCAGTGCTACTGATTTCTTTATTAGTATGATTATGGTATTATGACATTAATAGATGCTAATTCCATAAAAGCCATTTAAACAAACACAGTAAGTATATTTCCTTCATCTGTCCAGTATGAATCCCTGAATAAGAATGCCATGCAAATTTCTATCAATGCATTCCGAGTCAGGTAAGATGAGTAAGATTTTTAGACCAAAAATAGCTTAGATACATTTCAACAAATCATTCAAAAAAGTGTGACTTAAAATATGCCAAAATATCCCCAGGCTGCCTCTGGACTAGGGCCTTCAGCTAATACTGCAACAAGCTGTCTTTAATAGCGATTGGAAGCTCAGCAGGACCAGTAAGGCTGGGATTAGAGATAATGATACTTGTTGGAACTGCAGGGAGGCAGAGGAGAAAGCAGTCGGCCTCCCTTGGTTTTGTAAAAGCATATTGGGAAGAAACTTATATTCAGGAGAACATGATACATGACAATGATACACCCGATAATCTAAATGCTTCTCTTTTTTCTTTTAAGTTGTTCTAAGAATGCTATTTCAAATTTAAATATGGTAGTGAAATACACAGAAGTCAGAGATCACATTGTGAAGTCTCTCATGTTGGGTTTTTTCTTTTCCATTTCATTGTCTCCTGTCTACTTTTTTTATTTTTATTTTTGACAGGCAGAGTGGACAGTGAGGGAGAGAGACAGAGAGAAAGGTCCTTCCTTTCCGTTGGTTCACCCCCCAAATGGCCACTGAGGCCAGCACGCTGCAGCCGGCGCACCGTGCTGATTCAAAGCCAGGAGCCACATGCTTCTACTGGTTTCCCATGGGGTGCAGGGCCCAAGCAGTTGGGCCTTCCTCCACTGCACTGCCGGGCCACAGCAGAGAGCTAGACATCCTGTCTACTTTAATCCTTGTCCTCTAGAAAATCCATGTACTGATATCATTTCCTATGAGTTGGTAGTAATCCCAGTACTGCTCCCAGCTCGTCCTAATGACCTGCAGAAGCCGGGGTTACTTCTTCATTTTGAAATGCACTCCTTTTCCATTCACTAAGAAACAAATTTCATATCCTAATATTTAAGGTCTCCTCCTAGAAGATATCACTTTATTTCCTTTAGTAATATTGCTCCCATGTGACACATTCCTTGAACTTCTGTGTCCTCTACGCCTCCTGTAGCACAGAGATAACTCCTTGCATGCAGGAAAGCCCAGGCTTTGCCTAAGGACATGGAGCCACTATTTGGCCCGCATTAGCATGTACTTGCTCTGTAAGACTTTTTCCTAACTAGCTTCCTGCTAGCACAGACCCTGAATAGAAGCACGTGATGACTCAAGCACTCAAGTCTCAGCCACCCATGTGGGAGACCTGGATTGTGTTCTGGGCTCCCGTCTTTAACTTGGTCCAACCACAGCTGTGGCAGGCATTTCAAAAGAGAACCAGAAGTCCTTTCAGTCATTGTTAAATAAAATATGTGCAAATATATAAATTCAGAATTTTTTGTTGTTACTCACAGTGCTGGTTGCCTTCTTCTGTCCCTCCAATGGCCAACGATGATTACTGCAATAATCAAAGAAAGTGAGAATGTTGAGGGGCGAGTGTGTGGTTCATTCTTCCTTCTCTGATAGACTGCCTTGGAATAGATGTGTTTTTGTTTTTGATCGAAGATAAAAACTCCCACAAACTGGAACATCTTAAAAACTCTCTCCAATTTTCCACAACTGTCTATTTTTAGGTGTGGTATTAAAGAAGCTACACAATTTCTTGAAACCTCTCTCAATTTCACTAATGCCATTAAAAGTGTACTTTTAGTAAATCTTCTTCAAATTCCCCTGTGATGGTGTAGTCTGTTTGCTGACAGAACCCTAACTGAACCATCTACAAATGTATTTGTGGCACATATGCATTATACAACTATAAAAGGGAAATTCTGATTGCCAGCAGTATGACTTTGTCTACCAATTGCTATATTTTCCCAAGAACTCTCTGGAAACAATCATAATAGATACAACCACCAATAATTCTTAAGCATTAGCTTAAGCTATGTTTTTGTAATTACTACATAACAAAGAAACAAGTGCATAGATGATAGATGGGTGGATAGATAGATGATTTATGAATGTATGACTGGATAGATAGATGATGGATGCATGCATAGATGGATGGGTACGTAGATAGATTTATTATTTTCCTTTCTGGAAGAAATGATTTCTGAAAGTGTTCAAAGCATATACACAGGGGCTGGCATTGTGGCATAACAGGGTAAGCTGCCACCTTTAAAGCAGGCATCCCACATCCCAATTCCTGGCTGCTCCACTTACGACCCCGCTCCTTGCTAATGTGCCTGAGAAAGCAGCAGAAGATGGCACAAGTGCCTGGGCCCAGCCACCTAGGTGGAAAACCTGAAAGAAGTTCCTGGCTCCTGGCTTTACCCTTGCCCATCCCTGGCTGTTGCGACCATTTAGGGGAGTGAATCAGCTGATGGAAGGTCTCTCTCTTCCTCTCTCTCTCTTTGCGTAACACTGACTTTCAAATAAATAACACAAATCTTTTAAAAAATTATGTACAGTCCACATTTCTTGCCAACCAATGTCCATGTAATCAATATACCAATTATTCTATTCAAGATTATGAATCATAATTGCATCTTTGATCTGTAAAAAAATCCTATTATAGTATGGAGGCTGTTTGCCAACCCATCTGATTCTTGAAGTAATTTGTCATTTATCCACAAGAAGTAAAAACTGATTTTAAAGTTCTTCTCTAATATGTATGCACCACTTTGTATCTTGTTAGTCAAAGATGACCCTGTAATTAATATGCAAATGTGTAGCTTACGGAAAGCATATAGGATAAAACCATAAATAAAATATTCAGTGAAATCACTTTTCAAAGTAGTTTGTCAAGAACTAAAATTGACAAATTATGTAGATCAGTCTCCTTACAGGTGACCATACAAAATCAACACTGAGTGCCTTAATAAAGCCAGTTTTTTTATCTTAAACTTAAAAAAACACATTTTTGCATGTTCAAGTACTGTGTTTTTGTTTTTTTTTTAAAGAAGGACATCATTTTTGTGAAGGCTGTTTAAGGCTGTCTCCAAAAAGAATATAGAATATAGCTGTGCCAATTTGAATCCAATTTCGTAATTAAAAATTGCTCCCTCTCTGTGAACTTGTGGTAATGTTTCATCCAAAAGCAGATTATTACAACCAAATTATAAACCCCTAAAAAAGAAGGGGGGCATTATAAATGGAAACACCCACACAACCTTAAGTACAATATAGCAGTGCAAACAGCACTGCTCTAATGACAGTAATCCTGCTTGCCTTAGTTGTATTCATGCAAATGACAGTTTAGTACAGATGTGGCACACATTTGCATGGTTAATGGCATCATTTTTGTCCTTTTCCACTCCTCTATAGTATGATCAGCTGTTATGCTTAACATTACAAATTCTATGTGCTGTTCCTAACATTAGTGGAAACATAAGGCTGGTAGTTTCCTTGTCAGTGATTTAACTAAAACATGCATATGCACAAAAAAAAAAAAAAAGCCTGCGACATGGGAGGAGGGGTGGGGGTGAAAAGAGATGGTTAGTGCCTGGCTGATGCTTTCCCTTTGTAAGAGATTTTCTTTCAGGATGACTCTGAAATAGAATCAATGTTTAATATTGAGAAAATGACAGTAGTTTCCCTGTTTTCAACCATCTATTCAGAATATTCCACGTGTAAGTTGAACTCACATCACAGTTTCCTGGCTTCATCTGTACATATGTCTATCTCCATTCCATTGTCAATATTGCATCTCAATATTTGGAAATGGAGACCAGTGTTGTGGCATAGCCGATAAAGCTGCTGCACCAGTTCAAGTCTGGTCTGCTCCAATCCCAATCCAGCTCCCTGCTAATATGCCTAGGAAAAGCAGCACAAGAGTGCCCCCAAGTGCTTGGGACCCTGCACCCTTGTGAGAGACCTGGAAGAAGTTCTGGGATCCCGGCTTCCACCTGGCCCAGACCCGGCTGTTGTAGCCAGCTGGGGAGTGAACCAGTGGATGGACAATCTCTGTTCTTGTCTCTGTCTCTCCTCTCTCTCTCTCTCTCTCTCCCCTCTGATTTTCAAGTAAATAATAAATGAATCTTTAAAAAATAAAAATAAATACTTGGAAATGACATACCCATTCCTTGAAAGATACAGTGACAATGAATATATAGTATATTGGCAGGGCAGTTTAAGACAGTAATCCTCACATACCACATCACTCTTGATATTAGACCTTTGCGAATGGGGAAGTTGCAGAAGCAAACATCAAGCACTGTATTAACTTGAGAAGCAGATATATTACTGGCCAACAAATGTAGTATGGAACCTCCTGCTCTATTGTGTTTAAAGTATTATGTTAAATGTAGGCACACACACACACACACACACAAAACAGAGAGAGCAGACTAAATTTTATTCTTGAACAAAATAAGAAGACACAATGATATAATAAAATATATAGATTTTAGGAAATTGTAGGTGATTCAATTTACTATTTAAAAAAATCTTAATAGAATATACCAAATGTGATGTTTTTCTTATGACTTTGCTACATTTCAGAAGTTTACAAACTATTAAATCTTACCCTGAGCCAAAATGAACCCATATTGCCAATTTAATGTTTTCTTGTTTTTCTTACTTTGATTTATTTTTCCCTCCACTCTATCCTCATTTCAACACATATTCTTTTTTCCCACTGTCAAAGATGCCTTTTCTTTCAAACTTGTTTCTTTTACCTCTCTGGTGCCTTTTCAAAGCATGCTATTGATTTGTTGTAAGCCATTTTGAGTATAGATTTTCAAGGATACAGTATATATCAATGTATCCGTATGTCTCTGTCTTCTATCTATCTATCTATCTATCACCTATCTTTTAGTTCCCTCTTAATTAATTTGTGAATCTAAACAGATTCCATGCTTACTTCCTTTTCTCACTCACATCTTGATTCAAAATTAGGGCTTAGCTTTTCCAGCAAGATGGGGGAGTAATGTTTAATGTATTGAAGGGCACTGGTAAGCCCATAAAACAATCTCCACCAAAATTCAAATATCATAAATACATAATAAGTATATTCTCATGGGCCAGGATTTATTGCTGTACAAGGAGATTTTACTGCATCTCGTAGAGATTTCTAAATATGGGAGTGATGTGATGAAATCACTGGCTGAACAGCTTCACAGAAGTATGAACTAGTATGGGGAAGTACAGAGACAGAGAAAACTTAACAAATTCGTAATAATAATGCCCATAATCCATATGCAGGGAGTGTCTATGGCAAATTTTGTGCAAGTGAGAAAGAAGTAATGGATTATTTTCTTTTTTAAAAATCAGACAGCAAATGGAATATTTTTCTCTCTCCCTCTCCCTATCCCTTTCCCTCATCCTCTCCCTCTCTTTCTCTCCCTCTCTTTCATGTTTGTACTTGTCTTGCATATAAATATTTTTTTTATTAGAATCATACCTGGAACTTGGACAAAGGCACTCCAACATAGGATGCAGGTATTCCGAGCAGCAGCTTAACTGCTGCACCAAAAGTGTCTCCTGAAAATGAATCCTTGACATGTTAAAAGGGTAATCACGTCCCCAGGCCTAGCTGTTGTATTTGTGAAATGATCCCACATATGGAGGATCTCCCTCTGCTTCCCCCTTTCAAATAAATAAATAAAAAGAATTGATGAGCAGATTTAATATGTAATATGAGAAAAGATATATTATTATGATATAATTTTAATTTCTAACTCAAATATGTGTATGAGTACACTCAACAATCAAGAATGCAAGGCGGGTGAATCATTTCCAGAATTCAAGAGAATTAGAAATAGAAATTTTGAGTCAAAAGCTTTAGCATGAGGTATCCATAATAGTCAAGATCATGAAAGCAGATAATTTTACTTTTCAGGGGTTAGTTCTTCTATGGGCATAAACTTTCAGTCATGAATAACGAAAAAGTCTGAGCTCTGCTGTACACATATCGCCTGCAGCTGGCAATATGGTGCAGTTCACTTCAAAATTCGTAAAAAGAGGAGAATGTGTGTGAAGTGTTTGTTCCACTAAAAGAGAAGCAAAACAAAAAAATAAAATGAAGCCTTGAGCAATGTTAAATGATGGTGGTGACGGTATTAAGGGCATTTGAGTATGTACAAACTCATCAAAGTTCACATATTAAATAGATACAGTTCTTTGCCTGATGTTTGTATGGCAATAATGGTGTTAAAAAGAAAAAGGAAAAAGTGCTAAGGAACATACATAAAGCACTGAAAAGACACAATTAATACTAATAGTAAATTTTTAATAGTCACAAGATACAAATCAACATGCAAAGTTCAATCATTTTTAATAGTGAAATGGATATTGGAATATAAATATAACGTTTATAACAGGTCAGCAATGCTTAGTTTTAAATGCAACCGTAATATGTATAAGTATGTGAAAAACTGCCAACCACTACTGAAAGGATAAAGAATGCCTAAATAGTTGGGAAAACAAAATGCTTACAGATTTGTGGATTTCACATAGTAAAGATGTCAATTCCACAGAGATTGAACTATAGATTTACTAGAATGCCAATAAAAATTTTGTTGTTGCGAAAATTATTTCTGATTCTCTTTCTAAATTTTATGTAGTTCTATTGTATCAGGAGAGCAAATGAACTAGAAAACTAACACAATTTTTGTGAAGAAGTATGAGGTAAGAAGCTTCACCCTATGCAATACTGACTTGATCCAACGCTACAGTGATCAAGAAAATGCAGTATTGGTGAAGGGAGAGAAACACAGGTCAACGGAGCATCAGAGAGAAACCAGATACAACCATACAATCATGGCAAATTGTGAACAAACTACAAAGCAATTCAATGGAGAAATGACAATTTTTCCAGTGGTTCTTGCAACAATTGGATATCCATGTACCAAACAAGCACTGTCAGCCTAATCTTCATGTTTTATACAAAAAACACAGATTTAAAAAGCAAGACATAAACATATAAAACATTTAGAAGAAAATCTTAAAGACCTGAAATTAGACAAAAGATTCTTTTAAGAAGCATGATCCAAAAAAGGAAACAAACAATTTCAGTTGGGTTAATCAAAATATACCTTTTGTTTTTTAAAAATATGGTTAAAAAATTCACATCACATTTCTGGAAAAAATATATCGATGACTATAACTTGTATAGCATATATACATGTAAATATATGCATGCATACAGAGCATACCTACATATATGTATTAACAACCACAAATTAAAGCATAGGAAACTAGTGGTAAAATTAAAAATAGGCAAAATATTTTAGCAGGCATGTTATAAAGGAGGGTAAAAAGATGACAAATAAGGAAATAGAAATATGCTCAGGATAAATATTCATTTATTCATTAGGGAAATGTAAATGAAAACCACAATGAAATAGTACTACATATGTTTTAGAGAGGCTAAAATCAAGCTGATGACAATATCAAATACTAACAAGTTTGAATAACATCTTTCAGTCATACAAATTCCTGGTGAAAATGTAAAACAATGCAGTCACTTTGGAAATCAGTTTGGAAGTTTATTTAACATTATATATTACTCAACATATGATATAGAAAATGACTTATATGTGTTTAGAAATAAAAGCTATGTTTACACAACTTACATAAGTGTTTCCAGCAGCTGTATCTATGGTGGAGGATAATTCAACAGTTTAGAAGTCAAATTTTGGTATATCCAACAATTCTATGTATCTTAAAGGCATTATGCCAAGTTTCAAATAGCTCCATGTTGTGTGATTATAAGACACCTTCTAAAATAAAACACTGCAAAATCCGTGAAAATATCAGTGGTTGACATAAGTTAAGTTAGTGAGTGTGTAGGTGTTGGGTCCTGTGCATGTAAAGGAATAAAACAAAGAACTTTTAAACAGATGATGAAACTGTTCTGAGTCCTGATTGTGGTGTTGGTTATCTGACTCTAAACAAGTGTTAATGGTCTTGGAATTCTGTATCAATAGCAAATAATTAATTGTGTGATCTCTTAAATATTGAAATTAATTCATAAAAAGAAAAGTACAAGAAAAAGACATTGGTAAACAGCTTCAGTAAATTGCTTACCTTCTATCCACTTTTCTATTTTATTTATTGACATAAACAAGAATCTATGAACTTAACTGTGCTAATAATACTTTTTGTACTATTTAAAAATATTCGGAAATTCAGAGTTATTATTTTTGCTTTCCACGTATTGTGATCACCACAGTTGTCAAATCAATCTTATTTGTTCATACATCAGTTAATATTTTTTAACTTAGTATAACATTTGCAAATTTATGCTATAATCTAATAGTTTACAGAAACATAGTCTATTTTCCTATAAATGATCTTATTTTTCTGGAGTAGCCCAATACACTGATCAAAGAGGAAAAGTGAAAAACAAATCAAACCTAAAATTTAAATTCAGTCCAATTTTACGTTTCAATCATCCCTTGGGGAAACTGCATTCTTTTGTCTTGAATTCTGTCTTTCTTCTTGGTTTTCGTCTCTCATCTCTGCAGGGGTGTTGAGGTGCGTGTCGGTGGTGTGTGGTTTTCATGACCTGGGTCCGATGGATCATGAAGAGTTTTACTTCCAGGATGAGTGGCCTGGTTTTCACTCCAGGCTGCAAAGTGAGATCTGGACTCACCATCCCTGCTCCTCGTCCAGTTGTCTGCTGCGGAAGCGGCTGTGCACCTGCCTAACGTGTGATCTGCCCTGTGTCAGTGTGCCCACCATCCCTCTCCTGTAGGCTGACTCATTCCGCTCTGGACCTTACAGGATCGCAAACTCCTGTGAGCATCTTGCCTGGTCTCTGGGTCTCCTCACAGCTCGGCCAGTCCCTACCACCGCTTCTATGCTAGGCTCCCCTCAGGCTTCGCAGAAGCCCTCGCAGCCGGCGCGGGGCTCCTTACACAGTCCAACCGAAAGGCAGAGGCACACTTGGATCTCATCCCCTCAGCACTCCTGCTCTCCTGCTAGGGTTAGTTTTGCCCTGAGACTTCCGTTCACATGGCCACTCCCAAAATTCTACGGCAGGGCAGCCTCGAGGGCAGTCTTCTCCAGGTGCCGCAAATGTGCAGAGTGCAAAGCCTCGCCATGGCCTCTCATGGTCTTACCCATCTCTCCACTCGGTGACCCAGCATGAAGAGGGGGGGATCAAAGCACGTTTCAACCTCTGGCCCTCTGATCTGGAATACCTATGCGGCCATAATGTTGATAACAGACATTGGATTTTCCCTTCTTCAATATTCTATCCTTGTTTCTTTCAGAAAGTGGTTTACTTCTTGTTACAATAATGAGCTAAAGAAACTTGAATAACATTCTTTTCTCTTGGACACTAATTCCAAAGCCCACTGTTTTGCTATGATGCTGAAAATCCCAATTTGGTTATCGGAAGATAAGTATTTAATCCTTTCTTTTAAAATGCTTTATTGGTTTGTGGTCTGTTGTAAACAACACAAACAAGTTTTCCAAACCACAAATAATATGATTCATTGCCAGGTACTACATGGCTAGAAATATCATGGAAAGATGTGGCTTCGAGCCACAATTCTAGTAAGAATTTTTAGTCTTCAGTATAAGGCAGTGAGGTTCATGAATCTCCCTGGCTCAAAATCTGGAAGATGCTGACCTTATAATTATTCTCCTGTGTCATAATCAGGAAACTGCTACAATTACGAAAGGAAAATCTGAAAATCAAGTGACCACGGTATGAAGATTCACATTGCTGCCAACAAACATCCCTCCACAGAATGAATGAGCCACACTCCGCATCTCTTTCCACACTGCACAATTCCCAGTTCAAATAATGCATGGACATGTATGATGGGAGGGCCCTAAATCAAAACTATAATCCTGGCAATATGAGAAAATCTGAAAGTGTGGTTTTAAATTTCTCAGCATCTGTAGCACAGGAAAAGACAATAGAAAAAAGCTGAAATGGACATTGACTGAGCCAGTTGATTATATCCATTACAGATGCAAAGCATTAAAGGCAGTGCGTGTGTAAACTAACTTCAGTGCACTTAAGTCTTACTGTTATTTTGTTATTGCTGTTAATATTATTTATACTACATCTTAAAAAATTTTAAATATATCATCTTCACAATCAGATGACTTAAGAAAAAGTTATGCCCACTGAAATGTGCAAGAGAAAATGCCTTTAATATATGTCCAAGTGACTTTTATACATTATCAATTTTAAAAATAGACCAAAAAATAAAGATAGACTCACTAATTTTCTAATATGATTAAGTCTATTAAAATATTCAAGGTGATTTAGTGGACTTTTCCTATTTATTAAAATCCATTTAAAATAGAATTGTAAATAGTCCAAATGGATATCTCAGAATTTGCCTTTTCTTAATACTGTCTTCTTTTCCATCATCATTTTATCTCCTTCTTCTCCTTCCTTAGATCTCTGTAATCAGTGATATATTGATTTTCTTTACCCTTCACCTTGCAAATCATCATTTCTTTACCTTTGTTTCTCCATATTTATTAGTATTACCTAGACATTTGGGAAGCATTCCTCTGCTATTACCATGTTTCCTCGTTAGCAGCTGAATTGATTTGATATATTTAATCAAGTGTTCATATTTTAATAACATGGTGTAAATTAATGTAATGACTTGCCTATTTCTGAAGATTGAGCACTTACTTTAATTCTCTCTTTGGCAACAATAGAATCAAGATTCCTATCTGATAGAAATGAATCAATTATCCAGGAAGACATTGTGCTTCCTGGCTGCTTGCACTTCTGTTGTGTATGCCACCTGTAATAGCATAATACATAAATCCCCAACAGTGCCCAGGAATGTTTCATCAGAGTAGGCACTTCTTGTTCATTATAATTTAGTTCTTCACTTTTTTTTTTTTTTACTTTTGCTCCTACTATTTTGTCTTTCTACAATTCTGCAAATTGCAGGATTTGCTTCTTTCTCATAGGAGAAAAATATCCCCTTTATCCATTTCATTTATCATTTATTTATCCATTCATTTATCCGTGGACACTTTGGTTGAATCCATATCTTAACTATAGTGAACATGCTGCAATCAATATGTAATGTAGATAGCTCTGTGAGACATTGATTTAATTTATTTTGAAGATATCAGAAGTGGGGCTACTGGATCATGTGATAGCTTCATGTTTTAATTTTCTGAAGGACAACTCCGTTGTCTTCCATAATAGTTGTGCCAATATATATTCCCACCTACTTGTACAATGCTGCCCTTTCCTTCATGCCCTTGCCAACACATATCTCTTCTTTCTAATAAGCACTTTTGAACATTACATTAGTTCTAACTTTCCAAACTACCAAAAGGGAACATATTTTATACCTTTATATATTGGTCCTTATTTTCAGTATTTGTCTTTCACATCACAATATCACAAATCTATTGAGTTTTTATATATTCAAGCTTCCTTATTTTATATTAAATGATTATTTCAACTTTGCTCATCCATTTATTCTTGATAGCAGTCCCCCTAATCCTTAATGGACCATAAAATCAGATCACTATTTGGCTTAAATCTTGAATGATAAAGTAAGTAGATTCTAAAAAATACATAAATGTATTATGCAGATATTGCTTATGCTAAAACTGTAAGCTACTCGATTTACTCAAACATTTCCTCTATTAATTTCCTAATAATTCATGAAAGATTCCTAAGCATTGACGTATTGAGGAAATTTTAGAAATAATCATGTTATTAAATTAGGCAACATTATAAGCAATAAAAGAGAGAAAGTAGCTTTAGAGAGTTTCACTTACTACAGATGAACATGTAAATCAACAAATAACAAACTAAATATCTATTATAGATGTCTTTCCATTATCCAGTAGAACTGTAACCCTAGGAAAGACTCATTTTTAAACAGTGACATACCTCAGGGATATTCAGAGTTATCAGAGGATAACTGAGAAAATAAGTTTTCAAATAAAAGACAGTTTTCAGTTGTTATGATGAACAGGATTTGATAATTAAATGCAAAGGGTCTCAGGGTCCAGATTTCTGGAATTCAACTTCAAACTCTACCATTTACTAGCTATGAAACTTTGCCAGATACTTCACCTATATTCACCTCAGGTTCCTCATTTATATAGGGAGGAGATAAATAGCAATCTTTTATAATGCTTTCATTGGCAGTAACATAACACAGTTTATGTGAAGCATGAATATACAGCAAAACATAGTGGAAAACATATATTATGAAAAAAGGTATGCGCAGATTTCAAGATTTTGCACAAAAATATTTATCTTTTATTTCCATTTTCCAGGAATGTTTTTTAAATACCCTCCTATTTTAGATGCATGCTAGTGTTCAGTATCCAATATGTTTCATTATTAAACTACAGAGTAAATCAAAAGAGAAAAATCAAGGTTTTTTGAGTAGCTTTAATTTTCCTAAAAACAATGAAGGTGTCTGGTGATAAATGTTATGAATTTGTTTAATAATCTTCAGAAGTGAGCATTTGTCACAGCAGTTTCAATGTAGCTTGGGACACCCACATCCCATATCAGAGTTCCTTGTTCAAGTCTCAGCTCCACTCCCAATTTCAGCTTCCTGCAAATGTGCACCTGCAGGTGTTGGCTGCTGTGTTTCTGGCAGTCATGTGGGAGACCCAGACTGAGTACCCCCCTCCCCCGCAGGCTTCAGACCAGGCCTGCCCTGGCTTTTGCAGGGAACTGAATCAGAGGATGGATGATTCTCTCTCGACTCTGTGTTTCCCTGTCTTTCACATGAATGAAATTAATACATTTTAAAAGTTTCTGAAAGGAAAAAAACGTGTTGAGGTATCTCAAGTGTGTATGTTGGCAAAAATCAGCACATTTCTGAACACAATTTATGTAGGGCCAAAGGGAGTCGGGAATCACTAATATTTGTTAAGTTGCTTTTTAAAGTGGCAAAAGTTGGTAGCATCTTTTCCAAAGGGTGCTTTATTCACACTAACTAATTAAGTGAATGGGCTTTCTGGTTTTAATTAAGTAGAGTGTTTGTATATCTATACGCTTGTTTGTATACTCAGTGGCAATAAGGGTGAGGTTTTAATATAGAAAGGAAGAAATAGCCACTAAGAAAGTTCAAGCCTGTTCAATTAAAAATCCTATCCTGATAGTTTTATGCAATGCAAAGTTAATGAACTGGTTCAGATTCCATAAAGCGGCACTTTTTTTATCATCTGAAATGGCTCGTGGATCTCATATGAACATACCTAATATTTCTGGAGCATTACCTCTTCAGAGGTATAATCACACTGTGTATCAATAAAGATAAAATATGCGGTAAGTGCAATGTTGCTTTCTGGCTGCTTTGGGATTATGTGGCTAACTGCCATCGTGCAGACACTCAGGCAATTAGAATGGGAAGAGTCCTTAGCTCTGAGAACACAGGCAAGATTCCAAGTGTGCAAAACAAGCAATGCGTAGAGTAGGAGCAAAGGTGGTTTATTCATGGATGACTGCAAGTTTTGGTCTTTAACAGTACAAGCAGCAAATCTGTTCTCAATATTATTTTAGAGCAGACAGAAAACAAAGGAATAGTTACTATTAACTGGAATGACCATAGACAAACCACACTGCTACCTCTTGTGTGCCTCTGTGGAAAGATAGATTGACTTATAAGCTGTGTGACTCTGGACAAGCCCTTTGATTTCTCTATTTCTCTCTGGGCTTCCATTTTCCCACACACAGGATGCAGAGATTCATAAACATTAGTTGAATATCTACCATCTGTCAGTGGTGGAACTGGGCTTGGAATACCAAAAAAGTTAGTACCGTTCCTTTTCTGCCTGGGGGAGGAAAGGATGCTACATTTTAAAGAAGCAGGCAGACACTATCAAGGATAAAAATATCACGAGGGGTGGGAGGCAGCACTGTAGTGCAGCAGGTTAAGCCTCCATCTGCGGCATTGGCATCCCGTATGGGCACCATTTCTAGTCCCGGCTGCTCCTCTTCTGATCCAGCTCTCTGCTATGATGTGAGAAAGCAGTAGAAGATGGCCCAAGTCCTTGGGCTCCTGCACCCACGTAGGAGACCGGAAAGAAGAGCCTGGCTCCTGGCTTCAGATGGGCACTGTTCTGTCCATTGTGGCCATTAGGGGAGTGAACCAGTGGATGAAAGACCTCTCTCTCTGTCTCTCCAGCTCACTGTCTGTAACTCCACCTATTGAATAAATTATTAAAATCTTTAAAAAAAGACATTACAGGTGTTATGATTTTAATTGTCCTAGAAGGTTAAAAACTAGAAGAAAAAAAGTGCACACTTTTATTTGAAGGTGAAGATAGAGAAGCGAGTTCAGAAGGTATGTGTGAAGGGAAGTGGAGAGTACGGAAGAGCTGAGGTAAGAAGAACCTTGTGGGAATTATGTAAAAATCAAGTACTTTAATGCAATCTGGCAGAGATAGGAGCATAAACATTGACAAATTATTCAATTATCAAATCTTTTTTTTTTTTTTTTGACAGGCAGAGTGGACAGTGAGAGAGAGAGACAGAGAGAAAGGTCTTCCTTTTGCCGTTGGTTCACCCTCCAATGGCCGCCGCGGCCGGCGCGCTGCGGCCGGCGCACTGCGCTGATCCGATGGCAGGAGCCAGGAGCCAGGTGCTTTTCCTGGTTTCCCATGGGGTGCAGGGCCCAAGCACCTGGGCCATCCTCCACTGCACTCCCTGGCCACAGCAGAGGGCTGGCCTGGAAGAGGGGCAACCGGGACAGAATCCGGCGCCCCGACCGGGACTAGAACCCGGTGTGCCAGCGCCGCTAGGCGGAGGATTAGCCTAGTGAGCCGCGGCGCCGGCCAATTATCAAATCTTAAATGTTCAGATGTTTGGGGAAAATGATATTCATTTCAGATATATGGTAAATCATCATAGCAATCTATGAAGTGCAGATTTTTTTTGTAATAGCTTCTCACATATTTGGTTTATTAAGAATTCTTGAAAAACTTTATCACATAAACTTTCTTACAGTCATCAATGTCTATAATTTTATATTAGAATGAGTACTACAATATGCTACAATGCATATGTGAATTTTCAAAATTTCATGTTTAGATTTTATCTTCAGTCTATCATTGCTAAAAAGATTATTCAATGATGATGGCCTTTATGTAGAAAATAAGTAGAGATAGCAAACATGGTGAGTTTTCAACAATTAGAATAAAATACTGCTTTCTATTTAAGAGAATTTGGTTCTTACAATGGAGAAAGCACCAGATAGTTTATTACTTTTAGTAATTTCTGTTGTTGGCTGTAGGTATTGGTTATAAGCTTCTAACATCAAGGAAGTCAATGTTGCATTATGACATCAAATTTTAGAATTGTAAGGCATTGAGTATGTGTTGAAAAAAATTCCTTTGGTCAAAGTCAAAAGAAATAAAATACATCCCCAAATTCACACAAATCTGCCCTCCTGACTCTGTTCAATTCTGTTTCACATGTACATTGCTGCTTTGTTAGTTAATAAGAACAGTAAATAGAAATTCAAAAGTTTGGGGAATCTGTGAGTTGTCTGAGCAGTCAATAGCGAATCTAATATAATAAAATTTGCATTTGTACATGTGATTAAATGTCAGAGGTCTTTTTTTAATATTATTTGACAGAGTTAAACAGTGAGAAAAACAGAGAGAAAGGTCTTCCTTCCTTTAGTTCACTCCCCAAATGGCGGCTATGGCCAGAACTATACCAATCCGAAGCCAGGAGCCAGGTGCTTCCTCCTGGTCTTCCATGGGGGTGCAGGGGCCCAAGCACTTGGGCCATCCTCCACTGCCCTCCAGGGCCACAGCGGAGAGCTGGATTGGAATAGGAGCAACCAGGACTAGAACCCAGCACCCATATGGGATGCCGGCACCACAGGAGGAGTATTAACCAGGTGAGCCACGGCGCCAGCCCCCAGAGGTTTTTACCTTTGCTAAAGTACTCCCTCATAGATTCCTCTGAACAGTAAATCCTTTGTTTGTTCAAGACTGATTATTTGCTATTATTTATACTATAATCATAACATTATACATTAATTACATTAAATATACCAACAAATAAGTTTCCTTTGTGTTTTATCAGTGATTGCTTTTCTGAATTTGTTAATGGGAAAATATTGCAGAAAGAAAGTTTTATTAAAGCCCAGTTAACAGCCAATATTAAGACTACACCTCCACCAACATGAAACAGTTACTACATAAAAACAGTTACTACGGTAATTATTGTACTTGGTTTTCAACAAGGATATAGGACAAGTTTTTGAAAGCTGTCACCCAGGTTCCATTGTAGGGAGGAGTAAGTGTAAAGGAGGACTGAGAAAGATGTAGAAGTGCCTGGAACTGTTGTTTGGCCAGAAAATAAGAAATTTAAAAAGAAAATATTTTAAATGTAAATCGGTTTATATCTACACAACTTTTAAAATATCACTAATTGTCGCTCCCCGTCTTCGTGGAGGAACGACACAGGACCCTGCGCTGTTCTTTCGTCTGCTCGGCCCTCCCCAGGTTTGCTGCTGGTTCTTCCCGGGTTGGCTACTATCCCTTCCACCTCCGTGGAAGGGCAGTTCCCCCTGGCCGCATTCCCCACTTCCGCAGGGGAGCGGCACACCGCCGGCCGGTTCTCTCGGGGGCTGCACGGGTTCCCTTAGATGTTCCCCATAGATGTTCCTGGTGCATGCCGTCTCTCTCCTCCTTTATAGTCCTCCTCCGCCAATCCTAACTCGGCTGCCCACACGCCAAGTATGCTGCTCTCCAATCAGGAGCAAGTCCTACAATTTATTAGTTGAACTGGAGGCAGCTGTGCGGAAGCTGTTTACTTCTCTCCCAGCGCCATATTGTGGGAGAGCAGATGCATAGAATAAGTCTTAATTCGAGTAACTTAGTCTAGTCCGGATTGCTCCCCACAACTAATGTAAAACATATAAAAAATCTGACTTTTTCTTGTGCAGTGTTTCTTTCAAAATATTTGCATCATGTCCTCAGCACCCACAATATTCAACAGATCTCAAACATGAAGGAAATTATACCACCATTAGGGAAAGTGGGTGAAGGTTATACAGGAACTCCTTGTATTACTTTTTCACGATTTTTGCTTTGTAAATTTAAAACTATTCTGAAATAAAATGTTAAAAATGAAAATGTGCCATTCTCTATAATAAGCTCACCATTTCTCACTTTCTGTATATGCCACTAAGTGCCTAAAACTTTGTAAACACAACACAGATTTATAGAAAGAATACCTGAATACATAGTAATTTTCAAGGCAGGGGTAATATTAATATATCAAAGAGAATTATTCAGCTCCCTGATCTGTAAATATTTTATTAGAGGACTAAATTCTTAGTGAGAATTGTAGTAACCACAACTTTATTGTCTTCTGGTTATTATGAGTATTACACAGCAAGTAGACATCAGGATATCATTAGCTCAGTAGTCATAACTGCCATACATTTTCTCATATCAGTATAACCTGTAAAGCTGAGAAATGTCATCAAATTTTAAGATATGCCTTATCAATAATCAAGAAATGCATTTTAACAATTCAAGACACACAGATAATTTTAGCTTGAGGTGGCTGCCAAAGCTAGCAACATCTTTGGGTTCTACATTTTCACAATATAGATGGCATAATAATATGATCGAAAACCTTAATAAATGCCCAATTAAGTACTTGGCTACTGAAAACTGCTATAATTTTGGAAAGAATTTGAAAAATTTGACCTAAAAGGATGAATTTCACTCTTACAGACCAAAATCCTTTTCTATGTCATTCTTGCAATAGTCTATGCAGGTAGCTTAATGGTTTTTAGAACACTCTAATGAAGGAAGAACTGTTAGGAAAACGGTGCAGTTTTACCTATGGCGAGATCTACACCCTGACACCATCCTAGGCTCTAGCCCCCGCTGCCATTGATGGAAGCCGGTTCGGTTGGCCACATGACCCAACCACCCATGTCAAGCTCCACCCCCATCCTAATGGGATTCGCTGCTCCTGCTTCCCTGCCTGCCCTTTTAAAAGGACCCCTTCCTGAACACGTGGCTCTCTCTGCACTCTCTGCTCTCTCTTGGCTCTCTCTTGACTCTCTCTTGGTTTCTCTCTCTACCCCCTCTCTCATCTCTTCTCTCTCTAGCCTCCTCTCTTCTCTCTCTCTCTTTCCTTCTCTCTGTTACACTCTCCTTCCTCTTTTCCTTCCTCGCTCCTTCCCTCGAGCCTGCTGGGTTTTCTTCAATAAACCCTTTCCTTTACTCTGGTGTTTGGTGTGTTTTGTAATACTCTTACAGGAACCCTGCCCGGATTGCTTTTATTAGCTTTCTTGTTAACCATACTTCCAGAATTATAATGGAGCCTGAGGCCACATTGGAGGTTAACTGGAAGACTTAAATCTTGGTGGTAAATTGCAGATATTAAGGAATAGTTGTCCACACTCTTTATTGACTTCATGAAGCTATTAATGTCATTATAAGTCCTGACTTCAAGAGGATAGTCAAGTATCATGGTTGACTTATCTTTTTGCTCCCTCTCCTCTATAACAGAGCTGTGGTCATTTCAACCATTCCTTCATTTATTCAATAAATGTCAATCAAATGCTTTGCCAAGTGTCAAGCCTATCAGCTGGTGCAGGAATGACCAGAAAAATGATGAAAAAATATAAAATAAAATAAAATAAAATACTAAGTTAACCAGTAGTGGTTTAGGAGAACTACATTTAAAAAAATTATTTATTTGAAAGCCAGAGTTACAGAGAGGCAGAGGCAGAAGTAAAGAGAGAGAGGTCTTTCATCTGCTGATTCACTCCCCAAGTGGCTGCAACAGATGGAGCTGGGCCAATCTGAAGCAGGGACCCAAGGACTTGGGCCATCTTCCACTGTTTTCCCAGGCCATAGTAGAGAGCTGGATTGGAAGTAGAGCAGCTGGGACTCAAACCGGTGCCCACTTGAGATGTTGGTACTACAGGCAGTGGCTTTACCTGCCATGCCATAGCGCCAGTCCTCAGAGAATTAGATTTAATATGGGGTTCATTTGACCTTGCATGAAGATTCAAATAGCATTGTCATCCTCATGCTTTCTTTCCCATATCTGAAGACATGTCCTGCTTCCAAATTTAATACTTCTATTTATTTTGGGGGAGCATTTCATACATCCTATTTTTCAAGGCCCTCCCTAAACTACAATTATTCATCTGATTTCCAGAACTAATGGCAAGATTTTCCCCCACAATGTTCTATTTTTCAAGTTTAAACAAGACTTCTAAATATTGGTTATTGTCAGATTCTTTGACAGTCTCTTTCTCTTCAAGTCTGGACACTGAGAAATAATTTGTAACTGAAATCCCTCTCTACTGGGTGAATGTCTGCTTCAGTTCTAATTACCTACTGACTGTCTTAAGTTCTTTGCTACATATTCAAGAAGGGTGACATAAATACATCACTAAATCCGCAATGATATATGATGCTATAAATAAGGATTGCTTTAACTTCTAATGTATGAAGTCATCGAAAGTTAGAATAATGTATTCATCTCTTATCATTTAGCGTGTATTGCATGGTTATTAAGTTTTATTAAATATTTATCAAATTATCAATGTCCAACATCATTATGTAGATTAGATGAAGAGGATCTACTCTTCTCATTTAAAAATGACTTAGCAAGTTTAACGAAGAGAAGCACATAACTTTAACCAATTAAATTTTCTGTAGCTACAGCAAGGCTATATTTGCTTCCCCTTCTTGGGTTAATTTCCAAGTGGTCCAGTCCTTCCATGATTATGTGAGGAGGCCCATTCTTATCAAAAACTGCAAAGTAGAACTCTTACTGGTTTCTTTGGTAATAGATCTAATGGCTACAGTGTTAACATCTTTGTATCTGATGTGTAATTCACTTGCTACAATATTCACCCCTTTAATGTGTGCAATAGAGTCGTTTTTAGTATATTAGTAGACCAGTGTGGTTGCCAAAAATATCACATTACAAGATACTTTCATCACCCTAAAATGAAGCCCCAAACCTTTGGCAGTCATAATCATCCCAAAGCTCTTTGAATCAATAATATGTTTTTTCTATCTCTGTGTATATTCTGAACATTTCCAACAAAGGAATCATGCAATATGTTGCTTTTTGTGTCTGACTTTTTTACGGAGCATAATATTTTGAAGGTTTATCCCTATAGTAGCATGAATTAGTACTTCATTCCTTTCAGTTTTTCTGTTAAAAAAAAAAAGATTTAGGGGCTGGGGGCTGGTGCTGTGGCACAGCAGGTTAAAGCCCTGGCCTGCATCATCTGCATTCCATATGGGTGCCATTTTAAGTCCTGGCTGCTCCACTTCCAATCCACTTCCTTGCTAATGTGCCTGGGAAAGCAGCAGAAGATGGCCCAAGTCCTTGTGTCCATGAACCCACATGGAGATCCAGAAGAAGCTCCTGGCTCCTAGACTGAGCTCTGACCTTTGTGGCCACTTCGGGAATGAACCAGTGTATGGAAGACTTCTGTGTGTGTATATGTGTGTCTACCTCTCTGTAACTGTCAAAAAAAGGCACAGTGGCAGAGAAAAATGATGTGGGGAGGGAGAGAGAGAGAGAAAGAGAGAGAGAAAGAAATATATTTCTATATGCTAATTTATTCCACGGATGGCTGCAATATCTGGGCTGGGTCAAGCTGCAGCTCGGGGCCTGGAATTCCATCCAGATCTCTGGAGCAGGGACTAAAATACTTGGACCATTTTCTGTTCCTTTCCCAGGCACATTAGCAGAGGTCGGGAATAGAAGGGAGCATTTGGGACTTGAACTGGCACTCCTATATGGAATGACTGCATTTCAAGGGTGATGTAACCTGCTGCATCACAGTGCTTCCCCCTTTATTTTTCTTTTGATTGAATAATACTCTATTAAATGGCTCTGACACCATTGTAAGATGAAATGTTATGAAAATTCTTTTGTATTGCTCCTATCTATGTATCCCTGTACCTGTACCAAACAGTCTTAACTAATTTCATTTTATACTAAATTTTAAAATTGTGAAGCCTTTAAACTTGGTTCCTTTTCAAAATTAGTTTGACTATCCTGGATCTCTTTAATTTTCATATAAATTTGAGCATCCATGTGTTAATTTCTATAAAACTAACAAGGCATCTGAGATTTGATATGATTCTGCTGAATCCATAGGTGAGTTTTGGGAGTACTGCCATTTTAGCAGTCTTCCAATCCATGAACATGGAATATCTATTCATTTCCTTAGGACTTCTCTAATTTCTTTCAATGATATTTTGTATTTTTGGATGGTTTCCCAAGTTTACTTTTTTAAAGATTTATTTATTTATTTGAAAGGCTGAGTCCCAGAGAGGCAGAGGGAGAAAAAGAGAGAAGGAGAGAGAGAGAGAGAGAGAGAGAGAGAGAGAGAGGTGTCTTTCATCCACTGGTTCATTCCCCAGATGGCCACAATGGCAGGAGATGTGCTGATTCAAAGCCAGGAGCCAGGAGCTTCCTCAGGATCTCCCATATGGGTGCAGGGGCCCAAGGACTTGTGCCATCTTCTACTGCTTTCCAAGGGCATGGCGGAGAACTGGATCAGAATTGGAACAGCTGGGTCTCAAACTGGCGCCCAAATGGGATGCTGACTTCAGGCAGAGGCTTTACCCACTATGCCACAGTGCCAGCCCCTCCCAAGTTTATTGAAAATATGGCAGCATAGGAGAAAGATTCAAATCGCTCCACGTGGTGTCTTGAAATTCATCCCAAGTGTAGGCTGAGTGACCTGCAGTTTGCACAGACTGCCAAAGTCCAATAGCTCCAGCATTTCATTAGTGTCAGGGTCTGTTCCCATGATCTCCTGACCCTGAGCTGAGGCCTCAGGAATTC
This sequence comes from Oryctolagus cuniculus, assembly GCF_051225735.1. NCBI lineage: Eukaryota > Metazoa > Chordata > Mammalia > Lagomorpha > Leporidae > Oryctolagus > Oryctolagus cuniculus. The sequence continues at coordinate 15,030,359 of NC_142880.1, forward strand.
AGTTGTCTCTCCTTTCTTGCTCCTCCTCAGGTAGCTTGACAGCGATGCCTCTCAGGAGGCCTCTGAATCACTTCATCGACATGTGACACAGCCTGCCATCTTCTTGGGAGCTTCTTGCTGGGATTGATGGTAGTCTCCTCTCACAGGCACTTGGTGTGGAAGTCATTGCCTAGGCGGGTGTAGTACTTCTCTGATGACCTGGGCCACTTTATGGCTTTGTTGTGAGCAGCCTGTTGTGGCAGATCCTGAGTAAAAGAGCTTGTAGTTTTTCTATGTATATGCATTTCATTTCTACTAGCAAATTTATTACTAAGTGTTTTACTTATGGGCAACATTAAAATTGAATTATTTTGTGATTTAATTTTGCATTGTTCATTGCCAATTCATGTAAAACATATATTTTGCATAGTGATCCTGTGTCCTATAACCTTGATGAATTGTTCATTGGCCTTGATAGTTTGTGTGTGTGGGTGTGTGTATGTGCATTACTTAAATTAAGGCATCTGTATATAGAGATGAATTTACTTATTTTTCTCTCCAGTGTTCTTTTATTTAATTTTTTTTGCCAAATTCTACAAACTATAACTTTCAATGCAATGTTTTACATTAGTATCCTCGTCTTGTTGATCAGAGGGGAGACATTTTGATTTTTGATTTTTTATCATTTAATTTGGTGTTAGATGTATTTTCTTTTAGAAGTCCTTTATTAGGTTAAGGGGAATTTCTTCTATTCTTAGCTTCTAGTGCATTTTTATCATGAAAGGATATTGGATTCTGCCAAAGGCTTTTTCTGCATACATTCAGATGATCATGTGAAATGTGTTCTTTCTTCTAATAATGTGATGCATGACATTGATACATTTTGTATGTTGAATCAAATTAGGATAAATCTCACTTGTTCATGGCATACAATTTTTATATGTTGCTGACATTCAGTTAACTAGATTTTTCTTGAGGATTTTTGTATCATCATATATTAAGCCTATATTGGTCTAAGATTTTCTTTTCTTGATTTGGCTTTAATGTCTGTGTAATACCAACCCTATTAAGTGATTTAATAAGTATCCACTTTTAAATATACACTTTTAAAGGTTTTTAAAGGATTAGTGTTGATTAATATTTAAGAATTAAGTAGAATTTACTAGTAAAGCCCATTGTATAAAGGGGTGGTAAAGGCCTTTGTATGTGTATGTATTAAAAAGTCCTCTGAGGCCGGCGCCGCGGCTCACTAGGCTAATCCTCTGCCTAGCGGCGCCGGCACACCGGGTTCTAGTCCCGGTCGGGGCGCCGGATTCTGTCCCGGTTGCCCCTCTTCCAGGCCAGCCCTCTGCTGTGGCCAGGGAGTGCAGTGGAGGATGGCCCAGGTGTTTGGGCCCTGCACCCCATGGGAAACCAGGAAAAGCACCTGGCTCCTGGCTCCTGCCATCGGATCAGCGCGGTGCGCCGGCCGCAGCGCGCCGACCGCGGCGGCCATTGGAGGGTGAACCAACGGCAAAGGAAGACCTTTCTCTCTGTCTCTCTCTCTCACTGTCCACTCTGCCTGTCAAAAAAAAAAAAAAAAAATCCTCTGTCCCTAGATATTCTGTGTCAGATATTTTTAAATTATTAGCAGAATATTTTACTTGCTGTAAGTCTGTTTATAGATCCTATTTATTTATGATTCAATTTTCCTAAGAAATGTTGATAAAAATTCCTCTATTTCATATAGATTTGCTAATTTATTGGCATATGGATATTCATTTTATTCCCTTATATTCGTTTTATTAGTGTAATTACTAATAATGTTGGCTTTTTCTTGATTTTAGTAATTTGAGTCATCCTTATTAACATTTGATAATTTGATTGATACTTGCAAAGAACCAATGCCTGGTTTTGTTGCTTTTTTCCTCTATTGTGTTTTTTTTTCTCTATGTATTTTTTCTCTTTTGTTTCATTCTACTTTCTGTAGGTAGAGTTGCTGTTCTTTTTCAGATTTCTAAAATAGAAAACACCATTGATTTTTTATATTTTTTTAAAAAATATATATCTACAAATATAAATTTGCTTCTAAGCACTGTTTTATGTACACACAAGTTTTGACTATTTTATATATACAATTTCTGGAATTTCAAGCTGTTTTTGAATTTTTATTTCTTTATTTAAAAATAGTTATTTAAGAGTATCTTGTCATTTAATTTAAATATTTTGTATCTTAAGTGTGTTTATGTTGCTTGTTTCTAATAACATTACTTTTTTCAAAAACATACTTTTTATGTTTCTGCTTCAAAATGTATTGGGTTTCTTATTTCAATGTATGTTATAATCTTGAAAATAATACATGTGCACTTTATAGTAACATGTATTCTACTGTTCACCACTGAATTATTTTATAGTTAATTGCTATCATGATTTTTTTATGGTGTTATTCACATCTTTTATTTTCATAATGATCTGCTTAGTTGCTTTCTCTGTTATGGAAAATACATTATTGTAATCTCCAATTGGTACTGCTGTCTATTTTCCCCTTCAATTCTTTGAAACTTTTCTTCATGTAATTTGGCACTCTTAAATGTAATTATTATTAAATATGTATTTATAATTACTATATTTTCCTAATGAATTGATACTTTTTTGTCACACCACACTTTTTGTCTCCAATGGTGATATTTTTCTCTAGAAATCTATTTTTCATTATGCTATTTTTGAAACCAGGAGACAGGAACTCCATCCTTGCCTGCCACATGGGTGACAGGGGTCCAAATACTTGGGCCATCTGCTGCTGCATTCACAGGTGCATTGTCAAGAAGCTGGATTGGAAGCAGAGTAGCCAGGACTCAAACTGGCATTCTTATGTGGGGTACTGAGATCGCAGGCGATGGTGTAATCTGCTGTGCCACCACTGGCCCCCCATCGTGATGCTTTGATTTCCCTCCCACATTTCCCTGTCTTCCTAACAAGGCTCTGAATGTGAGGTACATATGTCTTAGTGCAAACATTTAGTTTCCTGTACAACTTAGTATATCTTGGAGCAAACATTTAGTTTCCTATACAATTTAGTATGTCTTAGAGCAAGCATTTAGTTTCCTGTACAATTTAATCATATTCAGAAACAGATTCTGGGCATGACTTTTAGCACATTCTTCTCCACGCAGTGAGATAAAAATCTCTAAAATTTCCCTTTGCTTTTCAGAACATGTATTGAGGTAACAGTTTGTAGTTTTATTCTTTTTCTTTCTGTTGTCTTGAATCCTTTATAATTACCAAAGTGTTATACCAACTTTGAATCTCATAGAAAATATGCATAAGATTAAAAATAAGCACTATTTTTTTGTGGGGGGGGTGGCTTAAGTATGATCCCAAGGTAGTGAAGGTCTGGGGAAAGTGTATGGAAGTAGGATGAGAAGTGAAAGGTAATGAGTTTCTTATTGTTGCTGTTGCTGTTGTTGATTTGTTTGTTTTAATATACGTATTACTTCGCAAAGTGTAAAATGACAGAGAAAGCTCATTTTTGGTTTCTGTTACCATCAAATAACATTTTCCATCCTTTCACTTGCAGTCTACACGTATCTTCATTGGTAGGATATGTTTCTTGCAGGCAGCAAATAAATGGTTCTCGTTTTTTAATCTGTTCAATCGGTCTGTATAATTTAACTGGAGATTGAGGTCATTCATATTCCAGGTTACTATTGATGTTACAATTTGGCCTTGCTATTTTCCCATAAATATTCCTATTGCTTACTTTTGGTTCCCTTTGTACTTTTATTGGGAGATTTTCTCCCTCAAATTGTTTCATAGTGATGACCATATTTCTGTGCTACAGTGTGTAGCACATCCTTAAGCATCTTTTGTAAGGCTGGGTGAGTGGTGACAAATTCTTTAAAATTTCATTTGTTATGGAAGGTCTTTATTTCACCTTCATTCATAAATGAGAGCTTTGCAGGGTACGGTATTCTGGGGTGACAGTTTTTTACTCTTAAGACTTGCATTATATCTCTCCATTCTCTCCTAGCCTGTAGGTTTTCTGATGATTAGTCAACTATGAGTCTAATTGCAGATCCTGGAAGAGTACTCTGGTGTTTCTCTTGTGCACATTTTAGAATCGTTTCTTCATGTTCTACTGTTACAAATTTGACTACAATGTGCCATAGTGAAGTTATTTTCAGGTCATGTCTATTAGGAGTTCTATGTGCTTCCTGTACAACGTCCCTTTTTTACTCCAAATTTGGGAAGTTTTCTGTAATTATTTCACTCTCCATTATCTCTTTCTATGCCTATATGAACTCCTAAGACATGTGTGTTGGGTTGTTCAGTATCATATAAACCTCTAATACTATTTTTTAGCTTTCTAATTTCTTCTTTTTTTTTAGTCTGACTATAAAATTTCCTAAGATCTTTTAGCTCAGATATTAATTTTTTCTGTCCTACCAAGTCTGATGTTAAGATTTTCCCCTGTGTTTTTATTTGATCTATTGAATTTTTCAATTCTAATATTTAATTTTTATTTCTCTTTAAAAATATCAATTACATGTCATGCATGAATTTCTTTAATTTGTGGATTTGCTTCTGATTGCTTCCGAGTAATCCTACGATTAATCTTTGGAATTCCATTTCTGGCATTTTATCAATCTCTATCTTCATATTCTAATATTGATGTGTTGTGTTCCTTTGGGGGCAGCATTGTGTTATCTTCTTTTTCCTTTTTTCTTGAATTTCTGCATTTATTTCTAGGCACTTGTAGAGACATTGGTTGTTGTTGCTTCCTATGATAGCTTTTATCTTTGGGCTATGCCTCTGTGGCTTAATGGAGCGTACACTCTTTCAGTGAATCCTCAGGGGCATGTACTGAGTGTGGCCAGGGAGCTTTGGTCAGTGCTCCATTGTGTGGTGGGCATACACCCAAGTTGGGAATGGTAATTTTTTTATATCAGAGAAGAGGGTTTGGTTATCTCTGTTGGGGTAGCTACACCCTCACCTCCTCTCTTCCAAGGTGATCAATCCTGGGTGTTAGCCCACAGTGGGTGCAATACTCATCCATGCTGCCCTAAGAATCACACAAAAAGATCTGTGCACTCCTAAGTGTGAGCATGGATCCTGTTGCAATGACCTGGCCCAGTCAATCAGGGAGCTCTTGGCATGTGGAACCATTTTCAGTGATTTCCCAGAGATTTAGCCACACCTAGCACCATCTCGGGCAGTCAGTGTTTCCATAGTCTCACCACACAAGGCTCCCATGGTCACAGGGTGCCGAAGATCTGCTCCAACCCACTGTTCTGCCCCATCCAGAGAGGCTGAGACATTCCTGGAGCCAGCTGCCCATCAGCACTCTACCAGGTAATTTTGAGCCTCAAAGACTGTGATGTGTTGGATGTTGTTGGCACCTCACAGTCCCTTGTGGGTACCCAGCCCCCTGTCAATCCTCCCAGCAAGGCTCGGGTGTCTCTTCTCAGCAGGTTGCTGGGTGCATGGAAATGAGCTGGTCCAGCTGTTACATATGTTCAAAATGGCTCTGCCTCCTCTCAGCCAGTTGCTGAGAACTATTGTTGGGAGGATGGGGAGAGGGAGATGCGCCCCTTTTCCTCTCTATGTTGGCAGGCACCCTGTCTCCTAGAGGGCTTCAGCCTCACAGGTTGCTGCAGTCTGGTCTCCTCTTACTCTCCAAGCAGAAGCTCTTGGCTGCTGGGATTCTGTGTTGTGCTCATGATCCTGCTACCTGTCCAACCCTTTCCCATAGATCCACAGCATCCTGCTTCCTTCCATGGAATTTCCATTGCAGTTTTCTCCCTAACTCTTCCCGAGGAATGCCTTCTCTCCAGTTTTAACTATCTTCCCCTAGTCTAGAGCAGTAAGCTCTTTCCCTATCCCTCCATCTTGTTAATCTCTGTACTTGTACTTGGAATCTCTGGATCTCGTTATTCTGTGGAACAATTAAGCCTATGATTATAAAGTCAATTAAAATTTTTTATCACAAAAGTTAGAAAAAAAGAAAGGGAGAGAGTGAGAAAGAAAAGTACACCATATTCTCATAGTTGAATTTATGAACTACTTGTAATATGTTCTCTTTATAGTATTAATTTAAAAAAAAAAAAGAAGCTTCAGCAGATCTAACTGTGACTACATCTTATCAGTCCTGGGAAACTGGGCAAATTTATTGGCCTTTCTGTGTTTCCTTTCCTTCTGCAAAATAGAAAAGTTTATGCAAAGTATGGTTGTACAAATTTACAGTGATGATGTCTCACAGAAAATCATCAGTGAATTAAATTACTGTTTTGATTTGTTTCTTCACAGATACAGAGAAATACATAAAGTCTTCTGGTAGTCAACAATGAATTTGACAAAATATGTAAGGATATTTTAATAGAACTCTCCTCAGGAATTTATGAAATGTATTTCAGTTTATACCTTGAATTCAAATATGTATCAAAATCAGACCATAGATATTGATTACTATTGATTTCAGTATATTTTTTCAGAAGTTTCATCAAAGAATTCATGGTCAAGTGTTGCCAGTTATTTGGATATTTCATACATTTATTCACTCAAATTAATGTGATTTTGGCAGTAAGAGTATGACTTTTCTACACCTAAATTTAATGTGATCATGGAAGGAAAATATGATTTCAGAAATATCAGCTCTTCATGAACTTGAGATATGCTAATTAAAACAAGTTTAGTAATTTTTATCCATTCTCAAATAATGTCCCATGAAGACACAGAAAAATAAAAATGCACACTCATGATACAACTGCTATAATTGTAACTTTATCTTATTCTATGATTTTGGAAATCTCTTATTCCATGGATCTCAGTTGGTTTGTAAGACAACTACATACAGTATTTCCTTCATAGAAAGTTGTGATGCAGTTTCAAGTCAACTTGTAAACATGTAATGCAAACATCCCTTTTTTTTTTTTTTTTAGTTATTTTTTTTTCTGTCAACAAAACTTAGGCATAAAGAAGCAGTGTCCTGGTATTTAAGCATAGTTTATAGAACTGTATAGCTCTACTTCCCCCACAATTAATTCATTTTTTTCCATTTCCTTAATTATACTTTCAGATTTGTTGATGTGAGACTCTTTCTTCCTCATTTAATCTTGGTTATATATGTCTGTTTTGTTGTGGTTGCTTTTTTTATTTTATATTGATTCTTTAATATTACTAACACTAATTTTAGATGTTTATTTGATTGTTATGATCTATTTATGTACATTATCATTAAAATAAATAATAACATTTTCTTCCTATTTATATTCTTCTAACTAAAGTATACACATGCTGAAAATAGTAGAAACTCAATAATTCTTAGATATTATTCTTCACCACTTATGACTGATTAAGGGCAGTAGCATGAACAGAATTCATTCTTAATTAGTTTACCCAGCATAGCATACTTAGGGACATTTAAGTAGAAGAAATATGAATTTCCTAGCATGGCTGTCCCACAAAATTTTGAACCATTTGGCCATTGGTAAATTCTTCAGCCTCAACCAGATGGCATTTTTAATGGCTCTCTATATTTCTCTGCCCCTTCAACAACAAAGACACTTGCAGACGTTGTTCCTATTCCTAGAATTCTCTGTGTACAATTCTTTGCCATTTATGGTAATTAATATTTCAGATCTTAACCAGGACTTAATTTCTCAAGTAGTGCTCATTATCTCCTTCAAATGTCAAATAATTTACTGCAGGCTCTCTCTATAGCATCATATTTCCAAATATCTTCCCTCAAGAATATATATAAGAGATATAATTATATTTATAGACATTTATCTTTACAGTGATTATTTGATATGCACTTACATTTAATAATCAATGGTAAACATATTTGCTAGACATAGAATACATGTATAACCCCAGTTTATTCCTTTCACAGAACAAAGTAATACTGTGCAAGTAGGCACAAAAATGTTGTTTATCCAAATAAATTGAGACCAGTTCCATTTTATTATAAGTGATATGTATGTGTGCACGCGTGTGTGTGTGTGTGTGTCTATAAACTCAAAAGTGAACTTAAATTTTCCATATTTGGATATTTGGAACCAGTTCCAAAATGTTTTATTGGCAGGAGAGCATCAATAAGTGCCAACATACTCAATTTTTAAAAATCAGCTAAAACTGAATGGTGTAATCACTATTATTATTTTTTGGACAGTAGCCTGTAAGCTTAATTTTCCTGAGCTAAATAGGAAGATAATATCTATTAGCAGCTCAGTATTTAATGTCACTCATGAGCTTCAGGCTCACATACTCCAAAGGTTATACAACACCATCTATTGATATTCCACAGATATATCAAATTATATAGTTTTAATTTTTTATTTCTATTCTCTGTAATATTTACTACTTATTCCCATTTTTCTTCTCCTTATTCTCACTGATATTCCCAGAGAGTTATATTTTTCATTTTTACCTCAGGCACTCCAATGATCTTTCAAAAGTGATTTCTAAACCTTCTATTCTTCTCCTGTAACAACTGAAATATCTAACAGTATCTCTCAATAATAACGAAACACTAAAGCAACGATCATCAACAAAGGAATGACTTAGTGGGTGGGGATTGAAAACATCAGGACTTCCACTTATAAAGTTATATATACTTTGAAAAACTCCCATCCTGGACTTCATTATATATTATATACAATATATTGTATATATTATATATGAATATAATATATATTTATATATAATAATACATATTATATAATATATATTATATATAAACATTATATATTCCTTACAAAGAGCAAAAAGTTCAACATGGAATTGCTTAAATAAATAGGAATTCCATTTATTGTTTTTTTATTAACTTGAGAATCTTGGAAGAGACCTGCTACAGACAACTCAAAAAGTTATCAGCTTTCTGAACTTTTCCTGGAAATTACAGACACAAAGTGGCTGTTCCACTCTATCCCTCACCTCCTTACTCAAGACAGAAAGACAGGGAAGCAGAAGCACTGACAATGCATCCCTTTAGTCAGGAAAGCTCTCCCAGAATTCTTCAGCAGATAAAGGCTCACTTCCTATTGACCTGAAGAGTCACATGCCCCTCCCTCAGTGCAATAAAGATGAGCTTAGTTAAGTATTGTTTCTCTCATCCAATATAGCAGAGAGAGGAAAAAAGAGTCCATTATTGGAAACAGGGGTTGTCCTAGTCAGTTTTGGTGTCTGCCATATCTTCCTAACCTGCATCTTAACAGCTAAGCCAAATGTTTGCTACTGTATATTTTTAACCAAGAACATTTTCTGCCACATTATAAGCTGGCACTTATTCATTCGTCTAAGAAACATTTATTAGATTAAAATAGGCTAAATTCATATTAACAAACTGCTTTCTCATAAAGCTAGATAAGGGACCCTCTTAAGCCAATAAACTAAATTTTAGTTGTTGCCAAAATTTAGATCAGGTGATGGTGCCTCCTCACTTAAGAGAACAACACAAACACTGTATACTTCCCCAAATCGTTATATTCAAATCACTGTATCTTGACTAATTTCAGTATTTGAGACATACACAACATCCAACCTGTTAATCAAAAAGGAAAAACTCTAGCTAATAAGCAATTAGTAAATGTTATAATTGTCAATCTAGATATTCAAATTCTATTTAAATATTTAAATTATCAACTTGATTATAGTCTTGCAGTTAGAATTGTTTCTAATTTCCTTTAAAAAAAAAAACTTATTCATTCCCGCTAATTCAGCCCACATGCATTTATTCATTCATTTTAACACACTAACTAAATCTTTGCTTCTCAATATGTGGTCCTTGGACGAGCAGACTGGAAACATCACTATCTGCTTGGAGCTTGAGAATAATGCAGAACATGGGACCTCACCCAACTCCTAATGAATCAAAATGTGTATTGTAACATAAATCCCAGAGAATTCTTATATACTCTCAGGTTTTGAAAAGCACTGTTTTGTTTATCATGTGGGCAAATCAGAGATGAAAAATGAAATCAAACAACAAAAACAAGAACTGGTACCTGACATTCATGAAGCTTGGTTGAGGTGCTAGATTCAATTCATTAATGAATAAATATCTATGAGAGTTTGTGCATCATTTCAATCCTCTCAGAAAATTTTACCTTAAGATAATGTATACACTATTCTTAAAAGAATTGAGAACTTATAAAATGTATAAGCTGCATATTTTTATTTTTAAATTTTATCTCACCATAAGACTTCAAAGGTTGTTTTTTGAGACTGAGTTATTATTACAATTACTGTTGCTACATGATTGATAAAAATATTTATATGGAAAGTATTTTGAAATTATTACAAATAAATGGATAATTCTAGACAAATGTAGTTCTTTTTTTTTATTTTTTTTATTTTTTTTTAAACTTTTATTTAATGCATATAAATTTCCAAAGTACGACTTATGGATTACAATGGCTTTCCCCCCATACCGTCCCTCCCACCCACAACCCTCCCCTTTCCCACTCCCTCTCCCCTTCCATTCACATCAAGATTCATTTTCGATTATCTTAATATACAGATCAGCTTAGTATACATTAAGTATGGATTTCAACAGTTTGCTCCCACACAGAAACATAAAGTGAAAAATAATAGATGATTTTTTTAAATGATGATGAAATCAGAGCAGACCTATTGTCATGTTTAATCCCAGTGAGAGTCAAGTTGGGAATTGATAATTTCTTTTTTTTTTTTTTTTTTTTTTTTTTTTTACAGAGGATCAGTTTAGTATGCATTAAGTAAGGATTTCAACAGTTTGCACCCCCATAGAAACACAAAGTGAAATATATTGTTTGAGTACTCGTTATAGCATTAAATCTCAATGTACAGCACATTAAGGACAGAGATCCTACATGAGGAGTAAGTGCACAGTGACTCCTGTTGTTGACTTTACCAATTGACACTCCTGTCTATGGCATCAGTAATCTCCCTATGCTCCAGTCATGAGTTTCCAAGGCTATGGAAGCCCTCTGAGTTCTCCAACTCTTATCTTGTTTATCTCGATGGGATTTGAATTGGAATCCCCTGGTATGCTTCCAACTCCACCACTTGGGGCAAGTCAGCCTGAGCATGTCCCAAATTATACATCTCTTCCCTCTCCCATTCCCACCACCATGTTCAACAGGGATCACATTTCAGTTAATTTTCAACACTTAAGAATAACTGTGCATCAATTACAGATCTAAACCAGTCATATTAAGTAGAACAGATAAAAAAACTACTAAGAGGGATAATGTATTTAGTTGTTCATTAACAGTCAGGGCTATGCTGATCAAGCCACCATTTCCCATAGTGTCCACCTCACTCCAACAGGTTTCCCTCTTGGTGTTCAGTCAGTCGTCACCGATCAGGGAGAACATATGGTATTTGTCCCTTTGGGACTGGCTTATTTCACTCAGCATGATGTGTTCCAGATTCCTCCATTTTGTTGCAAATGACTGGATTTCGTTGTTTCTTACTGCAGTATAGTATTCTAAAGAGTACATATCCCATAATTTCTTTATCCAGTCTACCGTTGATGGGCATTTAGGTTGGTTCCAGGTCTTAGCTATTGTGAATTGAGCTGCAATAAACATTAGGGTGCAGACCTCTTTTTTGTTTGCCAATTTAAATTCCTTTGGGTAAATTCCAAGGAGTGCGATGGCTGGGTCGAACGGTAGGGTTATCTTCAGGTTTCTGAGGAATCTCCAGACTGACTTCCATAGTGGCTTGACCAGTTTGCATTCCCACCAACAGTGGGTTAGTGTCCCTTTTTCCCCACATCCTCGCCAGCATCTGTTGTTGGTAGATTTCTGCATGTGAGCCATTCTAACCGGGGTGAGGTGAAACCTCATTGTGGTTTTGATTTGCATTTCCCTGATTGCCAATGACCTTGAACATTTTTTCATGTGCCTGTTGGCCATTTGGATTTCCTCTTTTGAAAAATGTCTATTGAGGTCCTTGGCCCATCTCTTAAGTGGGTTGTTGGTTTTGTTTTTGTGGAGTTTCTTGATCTCTTTGTAGATTCTGGTTATTAACCCTTTGTCTGTTGCATAGTTTGCAAATATTTTTTCCCATTCTGTCGGTTGTCTTTTCACTCTCCTGACTGTTTCTTTTGCAGTACAGAAACTTCTCAATTTGATGCAATCCCAATAGTTGATTTTGGCTTTGACTGCCTGTGCCTCCCGGGTCTTTTCCAGAAATTCTTTGCCTGTGCCAATATCTTGAAGGGTTTCTCCAATGTTCTCTAGTAACTTGATGGTGTCAGGTCGTAGATTTAGGTCTTTAATCCATGTGGAGTGGATTTTTGTGTAAGGTGTAAGGTAGGGGTCTTGCTTCATGATTCTGCACGTGGAAATCCAATTTTCCCAGCACCATTTATTGAATAGACTGTCCTTGCTCCAGGAATTAGTTTTAGATCCTTGATCAAATATAAGTTGGCTGTAGATGTTTGGGTTGATTTCTGGTGTTTCAATTCTGTTCCATTGGTCTATCCATCTGTTTCTGTACCAGTACCATGTTGTTTTAATTACAACTGCCCTGTAGTATGTCCTGAAATCTGGTATTGTGATGCCTCCGGCTTTGTTTTTGTTGTACAAGATTGCTTTAGCTATTCGAGGTCTCTTGTGCCTCCATATAAATTTCAGCACCATTTTTTCCAGATCTGAGAAGAATGTCTTTGGTATCTTGATTGGTATTGCATTGAATCTGTAAATTGCTTTTGGGAGAATGGACATTTTGATGATATTGATTCTTCCAATCCATGAGCATGGAAGATTTTTCCATTTCTTGGTATCCTCTTCTATTTCTTTCTTTAAGGTTTTGTAATTTTCATCGTAGAGATCTTTAACGTCTTTGGTTAAGTTTATTCCAAGGTGTTTGATTGTTTTTGTAGCTATTGTGAATGGGATTGATCTTAGAAGTTCTTCCTCAGCCATGGTATTGTCTGTGTATACAAAGGCTGTTGATTTTTGTGCATTGATTTTATACCCTGCTACTTTGCCAAACTCTTCTATGAGTTCCAATAGTCTCTTAGTAGAGTTCTTTGGGTCCCCTAAATACAGAATCATGTCATCTGCAAAGAGGGATAGTTTGAGTTCTTCCTTCCCAATTTGTATCCCTTTAATTTCTTTTTCTTGCTTAATAGCTCTGGCTAGAACCTCCAGAACTATATTGAATAGCAGTGGTGAGAGTGGGCATCCCTGTCTGGTTCCAGATCTCAGTGGAAATGCTTCCAACTTTTCCCCATTCAATAGGATGTTGGCTGTGGGTTTTTCATAGATTGCTTTGATTGTATTGAGGAATGTTCCTTCCAAACCCAGTTTGCTTAGAGTTTTCATCATGAACGGGTGTTGTATTTTATCAAATGCTTTCTCGGCATCTATTGAGATAATCATATGGTTTTTCTTCTGCAGTCTGTTAATGTGGTGTATCACATTGATTGTCTTGCGCACATTAAACCATCCCTGCATACCAGGGATAAATCCCACTTGGTCTGGGTGGATGATCTTTCTGATGTGTTGTTGCATTCTATTGGCGAGAATTTTATTGAGGATTTTTGCATCTATGTTCATCAGGGATATTGGTCTGTAATTCTCTTTCAGTGCTGCATCTTTTTCCGGCTTAGGAATTAAGGTGATGCTGGCTTCATAGAAAGAATTTGGGAGGACTCCCTCTTCTTCGATTGTTCTGAATAGTTTGAGAAGAATTGGAGCTAGTTTTTCTTTAAACGTCTGGTAGAATTCAGCAGTGAATCCATCTGGTCCTGGGCTTTTCTTTGTTGGGAGGGCCTTTATTACTGTTTCAATTTCTGTCTCAGTTATGGGTCTGTTTAGGTTTTCGATGTCTTCCTGGTTCAATTTAGGTAGGTTGCATGTGTCCAGGAATCTATCCATTTCTGATAGGTTTCCCTGTTTGCTGGCATACAAGTCCTTGTAGTAATTTCTGATGATTCTTTTTATTTCTGTGGTGTCTGTTGTTACATTTCCTTTTTCATCTCTGATTTTATTGATTTGGGTCTTTTCTCTTCTTTTTTTAGTTAGTTGGGCCAATGGGGTGTCAATTTTGTTTATTTTTTCAAAAAACCAGCTCTTCATTTGGCTGATTTTTTGTAATGTTTTTCTTGATTCAATCCTGTTGATTTCTTCTCTGATTTTAATTATTTCTCTTCTCCTACTAGATTTGGGTCTGATTTGCTGTAGGTTTTCTAGATCCTTGAGGTGAATTGAAAGCTCATCTATTTGGTGTCTTTCCAATTTCTTGATGTAGGCACCTATTGATATAAACTTTCCTCTTAACACTGCTTTTGCTGTGTCCCATAAGTTTTGGTATGTTGTGCTGTTATCCTCATTTACTTCCAGAAAGTTTTTGATTTCTCTTTTGATTTCTTCTATGACCCATTGTTCATTCAGGAGCATGTTGTTCAATCTCCATGTGTTTGCGTATGCTCTAGGGATTCCTGAGTTGGTAATTTCCAACTTCATTCCTTTATGGTCTGAGAAGCTGCATGGTATGATTCTAATTCTTTTGAATTTGCTGAGGCTTGCTTTATGGCCTAGTATGTGGTCAATCCTAGAGAAGCTTCCATGTACTGCTGAGAAGAATGTAAAATCTTTAGCTGTAGGATTGAAAGTTCTGTATATATCTGTTAGATCCATTTGGGCTATAGTGTCGTTTAAATCTACTGTATCCTTGTTGATCTTCTGACCGGATGATCTGTCTATTTCTGAGAGTGGAGTATTGAAGTCCCCCAGTACTACTGTATTGGGGTCTAAGTCTCCCTTTAAGTCCATTAATAAATCTTTTAGATAAACTGGTGCCCTGTAGTTAGGTGCATATACATTGATAATTGTTATATCTTCCTGTTGAATTGATCCCTTAATCATGATATAGTGTCCCTCTTTGTCTCTCTTAACAGTTTTTGTGGTAAAGTTTATGTTGTCCGATATTAAGATGGCTACGCCCGCTCTTTTTTCATTTCTGTTGGCATGGTACATCTTTTTCCAGCCTTTCACTTTCAGTCTGTATGGATCTTTGTTGGAAAGATGTGTTTCTTGTAAGCAGCAAATAGATGGGTTTTGTTCCTTAACCCAATCAGCCAATTGGTGTCTTTTAACTGGACAGTTCAGGCCATTCACGTTCAAAGTGACTAATGATAAGTGGTAACTTTGCCCTGCCATTTGCCAAAGATAAGTTCTAATATATGCTTTGAATTCCCTGTGATCTTTTGCTGTGAGGTTTCCTTCCTTGGTTTCCTTCCTTTACCTTCTTTCATATTGATGACCGTGTTTCTGTGTTTCTGTGTGTAACACATCTTTAAGCATCTTTTGCAGGGCTGGACGAGTGGCAACAAATTCTTTCAATTTCTGTTTGCAATGAAAAGTTTTTATTTCACCTTCATTCACAAATGATAGCTTTGCAGGATATAATATTCTGGGCTGGCAGTTGTTCTCTCTTAGTACCTGGGCTATATCTCGCCATTCCCTCCTAGCTTGTAGAGTTTCTGATGAGAAGTCAGCTGTGAGTCTGATTGGAGATCCTCTGAGAGTAATCTGACGTTTCTCTCTTGCACATTTTAGGATCTTTTCTTTATGTTTCACTGTGGAGAGTTTAATTACAACGTGTCGTGGTGAGGATCTCTTTTGGTCGTGTTTATTAGGGGTTCTGTGGGCTTCCTGTACTAGGATTTCTCTGTCCTTCTCCAAACCTGGGAAATTTTCTGCTAATATCTCACTAAAAAGGCCTTCTAATCCTTTCTCCCTCTCCATGCCTTCAGGAACTCCTAGAACCCGAATGTTGGGTTTTTTAATAGTATCCTGAAGATTCCCGACAATATGTTTCAGATTTCTA
Source organism: Oryctolagus cuniculus (assembly GCF_051225735.1). Classification (NCBI taxonomy): domain Eukaryota; kingdom Metazoa; phylum Chordata; class Mammalia; order Lagomorpha; family Leporidae; genus Oryctolagus; species Oryctolagus cuniculus. The sequence goes on from NC_142880.1 coordinate 15,046,142, forward strand.
ATTTCCTCTTCTTTTCTTTGGTCTGACTATAGGTTCCAAGATGGCAGAATAGGAAGGGAGCACACTGATAGTCTGGGGAGAGATAGTTTAATAAAAGTGGAGATACTGCAGGTTCAAGGAAGAGTAGGGGAGGAAACAGCAGAAGAAACTCTTCCGGAACGCGTGACTCACAGCGGACCTGCGTGGAGAGCGTGGGAGCCCACAGTTCGGGACATCAACGGCAGACTCAACACACCAGCGCTGGAACGCAAGGTGAGCCGAACCTCAATAGCCCGAGACACCGGCAGGCAAGCGGAGAGAGGAGACTAGAGGGAACGACCCCCGGGGGGGGAAGTTCACAAGGCTAACTGGAAGAGAGAGAGAGAGAGAAAAAAGGGTGACTAGTACGGACACGGGTTTCTCTCTCTCCGCTCACCTCTCAAGGGCGAGCAAGACAAAGAGCAGGCGCCATCTTGGACATACGTCATAAGCAGAGCGACCTCAGGTCTGCACCGGCCCTGAGCCTAGCAGAAAAACCTGACTCTGGGCGGGGCGAATTAACAGGAGATTAGGAGCTAGTAAATTTGTGGTGCTACTGAACTGAGACTGTGAAAAAAGAGACGGTGGGGGAGAGAACTCACGGAATTCACGTGAGCACTCTCCAGAGACGCTACAATTCCGTAACTTTGGCAACCCAGTGGGAGGCTGAAGGAGAATTTGAGCCCACTCTGAGGGCCGAACAGATTCCCTGTGGGGATCTTGGGAAAGAGCTTCCGATCTCTGGCTCCTGTGGGTATATCATTTGCCTGCTAACTACCTCCAACTTCGTTCAGCTGTGCGGAATTACTTCCCTTTTGAATCAAAAAAAAAAAAAAAAAGAGAGAGAGAGAGAGAGATTTACCACGCCTAACCTGGGAGTGTCACCTTTGGCACACCAAACAGAGCTCTCAGGCCACACCCATCTCAAGCCCTAAGGCGCCATCAAAAACAGATAGTCCACTTAATCTAGAGTCATAGTATAACAAGAAAAGGCACCACAGTGAAGAAACCAAATATCTCCAATATGCCAAATAACAAACGCAAAAACCGAGGTAATAAAAACAAGGAAGTCACCATGACGGCCTCAAATGAAAAAGACACCCCAATTCAAGATTATGAAGATGATGACATAGAAGAAATGCAAGAAGCAGATCTCAAAAAATTGATAAGAACATTAAGAAGTTCTCAAAAACAAATTCTGGAACTACACAAATCCTTACTGGACAAGATAGAAAATCTCTCTCGTGAAAATGAAATATTAAGGAGGAATCAAAATGAAACGAAACAACTAGTACAACAGGAAACTGTGATAGTGACTGAAGTGAAGAATTCAATAGATCAAATGAAAAACACAATAGAGAGCCTTACAAACAGAATGGGTGAAGCAGAAGAGAGAATATCGGACTTAGAAGACAAATGTAGTTCTTAAGAAATATGGCTATTTCCCCATGTATTTCATATATTTATCCATGGCTGTTTCATACTTGAATGCAGAGATTTAAATAAAAATTGTATTCTTTTTCTAAAATAGACATTGATAGTTTATTTACATTATAAGCATCTAATACTTGTAGTTTTCTTGCTTTCATAGCATTGTGACTGAATTTTTAAAAATTCCTGCAAGATTATATATTAACAGTCTCATAGTGATTTTGTAGCAGAAATTAATTTAGATGATCTGTAAGTGGAGACCTCTACTGGGTCCTCTTATTTTTCACAAATGCAAATAGCAACCAAAAGATTGACCTTCAGTTATTGAAGCCATTCAGTTTCTTTTTTAAAAAAATTTTTATTATTATTTAATAAATGTGAATTTACAAAGTGCAACTTTTGTATTGTTGTGGCTTCCCCCGCCCCACCTCCCTCCCTCCCATGGCCCTCCCCTCTCCCACTCCCATCCCACCCTTCATCGAGTTTCATTTTCAATTACCTTCATAAACAGAAGATCAACTTAGTATACACTAAGCAAGGATTTCAACAGGCTGCACTCACACAACCGCACAAGGTACAGGGTATTGTTTGACTAGTAGTGTTATTTTTAAATTTCATAGTAAAACACATTAAGGACAGAGATCCTATGTGGGGAGCATGTACCCAGTGACTCCGGTTGTTGAGTTAACAATTGGCACTCTTATTTATAACATTAGCAATCACCCGAGGCTCTTGCCATGAGCTGTCTAGGTTACGGACGCCCCTTGAGTTCACCAACTCTGAACTTGTTTAGTCAAGGCCATATCACAGTGGAGGTTCCTTCCTCCCTTCGGAGAAAGGTGCCTCCTCCTTGATGGCCTACTCCTGGTCTTGTTCACCAGGATCATTCATTTAGATTGTTTTTGCCACCGTGCGGTGGCTTTCCATGCCTGTGAGACTCTCATGGGCCTTTTAGCCAGATCCGAATGCCTCAAGGGTTGATTCTGTTTTGGGCGTTGGCCATTCTATGAGTCAGCTGTGTGTCCTGCTTCCCCCGCAGGATCATTCTCGGCCTTTTAATTCTATCCTTCATCATTTGCTTACACTGGTCTTGTTTGTAAAATCTCTTCGACACTTACCCCATCTTTTTGATTGGTTGTGTACTTATACTTATCACTTTACCAAGTGTGCTGGCATTGGTACATGCCTCCTTGATAAGATTGAGTTGAAATCCCCTGGCACATTTCTAGTTCCACCATTGGAGGTAAGTCCGAGCGAGCCTGTGCCGAGCTATATATCTCCTCCCTCTCTTATTCCCACTCCTATGTTTAACAGAGAACACTTTTCTGTTAATTTTAAACGCCTAAGAATGATTGTGTATTGATTACAGAGTTCAACCAGTGGTCTTATGTAGAACAAACAGAGCAACAACAACAACAACAAAATACTAACAGGAATAAAATAGTAAGTTGTTCCTCAATAGTCTAGACAAGGGCTGATCATGTCATTGTCTCTCATAGTGTCCATTTCACTTCAATGGGTATCATTTTAGATGCTCGTTTAGTTGCCATCGATCAGGGAGAGCATATTATATTTGTCCCTTTTGGACTGGCTTATTTCACTCAGCATGATATTTTCCAGCTTCTTCCATTTTGTTGTAAATTCCCAAATTTCATTTTTTTTTTTACTGCTGTATAGTGTTCCATAGAGTACATATCCCATAGTTTCTTTATCCAGTCATCCGTTGATGGACATTTAGGTTCCTTCCATGTCTTAGCTATTGTGAATTGAGCTGCAACAAATATTGAGGTGCAAATGGCTCTTTTTTTCTCCCTTTTAATTCCATTGGGGTAAATTCCAAGGAGTGGGATGGCTGGGTCCTGTGGTAGCGCTACATTCAGGTTTCTGAGGACTCTCCAAACTGTCTTCCATAGTGGCTTTACCAGTTTGCATTCCCACCAACAGTGGGTTAGTGTCCCTTTTCCCCCACATCCTTGCCAGCATCTGTTGTTTGTTGATTTCTGTATGTGAGCCAATCTAAATGGAGTGAAGTGAAACCTCATTGTGGTTTTGATCTGCATTTCCCTGATGGCTAGGGATTCTGATCATTTTTTCATGTGTTTGTTGACCATTTGGATTTCCTCTTTTGAAAAATGTCTGTTAAGGTCCTTTGCCCATCTTTTTACTGGGTTGTTTGTTTTGATTCTGTGGTGTTTCTTGATCATTTTATAGATTCTAGTTGTTAATCCTTTATCTGTTGTGTAGTTTGCGATTAACGTCTCCCATTCTGTTGGTTGCCTCTTCACTTTCCTGACTTTGCTGACTTTGTTTCCTTTGCTGTAAAGAAACTCTTCAATTTGAGGTAATCCCATTTGTTTATTTTATCTTTGACTACCTGTGCCTCTGGGGTCTTCTCCAGGAATTCTTCACCTGTTCCAATATCTTGGAGGGTTTCCCCTATTCTCTCAATTAGTTTCATGGTGTCGTGGCGCATCTCTAGTTCTTTGATCCATGTTGAGTGAATTTTTGTATAAGGAGTAAGGTAGGGGTCTTGTGAAGCCATTCAGTTTCTTCACTTAACTCTGATCCCTTGCAGATGTCCCAAGTGGCTGCCCATCATATTCAGCCCACCACTGTGAAATTAGGATGGAGATAATTCATCCCTTTTATAACACATACAAATGTTATTTAGAAAGCAGAAATGGGAAAGTGAAACCTTTTTGACAATTTCCAGGTCAGGATCCATGTCTTTATGGAAAGTCAGGCCATGGCCACATGGAAATGCACCAAGAGAACAGTAATGGTCAAATGCTGATATCTCCCCTCAAACAAAATGAATGGGAAGATGGAACGGAACATTTTTGTCCTGCTGTTAGCTTAAGAAAACCTACAGTATGAAGATTCTACTTTGCTAATTGAAAAATGATCCATGTAACATGCACACAGTGTCTCCATCCCATCATGTAAGTTTGTGTGGAACGCCCCAGTACAAACTGATAACAAAATATTTTCTCAGTAACAAAATTATCTGATTTCTTTTATAATCTTTAAACTTCATGTCTAAGGTCATTTTGGGTATCATTTTTCCCAACACCACTTAAAGAGTAGAATCATTTAGCTTCTAATGCCCCTCTCATTTTGTGATGATAAAACCATGACCACAGATAGAAGATCAAACATTATTTTTATTCTCCAAGGAGCATAAGTTTGATTCCAGCTCACATGTATTTAAAGCATTTATCTGCTCAACATATATATATTCAGGATTTACCATTCTATGATTCTTGACACTGGGGATAGATTTGTGAATATTTCAAAGGCACGGTAGAAAAAATGACTTTCATTCCAGCAGAAGAGAAGGACAACAGAAAAGCAAAGTCATAGACAATGAAACAGTAGGTAGTGCTAAGTGCAGTGACACAGGACGAGCAGAGTAAAGGGATAAAAACTGAAAGAAGAAGGTCTAATTTACATACAGTGGGCAGAAACTTCCTCTCTGTAGAAGGGACATTTGAGTCAGTAGCTGAAAAGCCACAAGCTATGGGAAATTTAAAGCAATGGATTTGGGGCTTTGAGCTCCATACCTAAGTCACACCTATTAATGTTTGCACAATGAAAAATACTTCTCCAGGCTAATCATCCAACTCTTCGAAATACTATTCTCCTATGAGGAAGTGCAATGCAATTATTCAATGTCTCCTAATAAATTAGCATGATGGTACATGTCTATATGTAAGATGACATTTAGATTTTCTTTATTAGAGTTTTCACTGCTTTCCAATTTCACTTGTAATCTTGTTTCATTAGTTGCCAGAGTGTTAGGATCTGAGGGGTGACTCCCTTTCACGCCAGTGTGCTTTGAGACCCTTGTTGGAGGAACTCAGTCAGATATGCACAGAGATATTTTGCAAAAATGATGTTTGCACTCTTAAATTTTTAAGTTCTAAAGTAGAAGTTTCACTTAAAGAACGCCCCATCTTTGTAATTAAGATATGTTCTATTAAAAATGTGCTTGAAAAAAAGAAGTGTGGAGGATACAAATCTATTTTATTTGGATTTCCTAGACAAATGTCCCACTGACCCTCACTCTCAAGATGTTCTCAAGATGCAGGTCCTGCAAAAACATCAATAACCAGCAGCTAATACTGATCTCCTACAGGTTCATCCATCACCAAATCCTGTACATGGAGTCAAAAAACAGGAAGCCATCAATACAGGACTCAAAACAGTCTGTGTCCTCCCTCGGCTGTTTCCCCCGCTGTCGATAGAGGATGAAGTCAATAGTGACCAATAGTAGCCGAGACCTGCGTGTAATTCATCTTCTCACAGAGTCAGGACTTCACAAGCACAGACTTACGATCAATCAAGAAGGAAGTGCATTGCAAAAAAGAGACCCCTGTATTTGTGAGGAACTCTATAAATTTGCCAAGCTTCTAAGAGTAAAGGACCTGGTGACTTAAAACCCCCTCGTCTTCCCTCTGCCTGGTGTTGACCCGGATCACAGCTGACTTTACAATTCCAATAGTCCATGCATTTTCCAGTCACTACGTTACTCGTGAATACTTTTTATCGAGGGCTTACCACTTGCCCGTCAACTGGGTGCTGCAGATGCACTGTTGGATGGTAGCCAACAAGCCTCTCCCTTTCAGGAATGTTGCCGGCGCTGCGGGTCACTGGGCTAATCCTCCGCCTGCACGCCAGCACCCCGGGTTTTAGTCCTGGTCAGAGCCCCAGATTCTGTCCCGGTTGCTCCTCTTCCAGTCCAGCTCTCTGCTGTGGCCAGGGAGTGCAGTGGAGGATGGCCCAAGTGCCTGGGCCCTGCACCCGCATGGGAGACCAGGAGAAGCACCTGGCTCCTGGCTTCGGATCAGCGCAGTGCGCTGGCCGCGGCGGCCATTGGAGGATGAACCAATGGCAAAAGGAAGACCTTTCTCCCTGTCTCTCTCATAGTCCACTCTGCCTGTCAAAAAAAAAAAAAAAAAAAAAAAAAGAATCCTTGAAATATGGACAGCTCATGGCAAGGAGTTTTAAGCAGATACATGGTGTGGTCCAATTGCAATTTTGATGATCCCTCTAGCTTACTGCTAGAAAGGTCATTGTAAACCAAGAAAGCACTGAAAGAGACCAGCAGACAGGTGCTACAGTTGTCCTGGCACCTGGTCATACCTAGGACTGAGTTTATACTGCGGACTGGTAAGAACTGCCGGATTTGGCATATGTTTTTCTGGTAAAACACACAGCACTTACTGTTGTAGAGGATCTCAGATGTGAAGGAAAGTTAAAACAATGAAAGCATAACTAGATATATTTTGACTTAAGAAAGTTTTTAAAAAGAATGAAAAAATCTTTACAGTAAATTGGATGAAACCAGAGACCGTTTTGCTTAGTGAAATAAGTCAGACCAAGAGAGACAAATATTACCTGTTTTCTCTGATTTGTGGTAGCTAATGTATAGAGTACACAAAAATTAAAGCATATGAGTGAAACTGACTTCTTTAGATTTGATCATTGTTTATAGCCCTTGTCTACACTCCAGCAGAACAGTGGCCTTTCTAGCAATTACCTTTGGACTTTTTTTTTTAGTAGTGGAGGATTAAGCCTGTGATTATAAAGTAAATTGAAGCATGTAGCATGTTTTCAAAAATTAAAAGAAAAAAAGGAAGGAAGGAAGTGGGGAGAAAGGAAATATCATTATATTCTTAGAATCCTCTGAACTACATGAAATCTGTTCTATTTATATTAACTTTAAAAAAAAGGAAAAAAGAAACTAACTAGATGAATAAAAACAACGAACAGGATATCAACTGGTGCCATTCTCTATGAAGGGAATGATGAAGGAGGCTGGGATACATTTCAGTGTTCTGGTGTAAGTCAGGAGGCATGTTTCTACTATGGTTTACGACAACAGAACAAGAGGCAGTGGAAGGTACTCCCTGCCATTGGCATCCTTCTGATGATGGACAAACAAGAAGAGGCACACAGCAGCAAATGCACCTGCTGTGTCCTACGCTTGCTCTGGTGAAACCACTTTGTGCCAAGTCCTGTGACTGACTACTGAAACATTGTTGTCTTTGGTGCATCTGAGGACATTTAATTCTTTTTATACAGAAATTTACAACAACCAGAATGGTTGAGGTTAATTTTATTCCTCCAGAATTATTTCTAGATAAATTAATACAGTTTTTCATAACCAGTATTAAAATTTATTGTTTCATTAATAACATATGAAATATTATATTTATAAGAAATAAACATTTAACGTAAGTGGTGGGGTGTGCATCTTTGCCTTGTTCATGATCCTAGGGTGGAAACGTTCTCTTAACAGACGTCATTAGCTGTCAGCTTCAAGGTCTATCAATTCTAGGATGCTACCTTCTACCTCTAGTTTTCTTAGAAGAAAGTTTTCACAAGAACAGATTTGGGATTTTCTCAAATTTTATATATATATATATATATATACATACAAGATCACATGGTTTTTACCTGTAAACCTTTCAATAGAGCATCTTATATTGGTTTATTTTTGTATTACATTAATTGACTTTTGAATGCTAAATCAGTTTTGCATACCTAAAATCAATCTAACTTGTTCAGAAAGCTTATTCTTTCTATATAATGATGAATTAAATTGGCCAAAATATAAAGAATTTTGGAGTGTATATTCATGAAGTATATTTGTCTACCATTTTCTTTTTTTTTTTTTTTTTTTTTTTTTTGACAGGCAGAGTGGACAGTGAGAGAGAGAGAGACAGAGAGAAAGGTCTTCCTTTTGCCGTTGGTTCACCCTCCAATGGCCGCCACGGCCAGCGCGCTGCGGCCGGCGCACCCCGCTGATCCGATGGCAGAAGCCAGGTACTTATCCTGGTCTCCCATGGGGTGCAGGGCCCAAGCACTTGGGCCATCCTCCACTGTACTCCCTGGCCACAGCAGAGAGCTGGACTGGAAGAGGGGCAACCGGGACAGAACCCGGTGTGCCGGCGCTGCAAGGCGGAGGATTACCCTAGTGAGCGGCGGCGCCGGCCACTGTTTTTTTTTTTTTTTTTTTTTTTCACATTTTTTTATGGTTTTGGTATTAGGATAAAATGTTAGCCCATTCCCCATTTTCTCACAGTCTGTGCAACTGATTGATGCCATCACCAGCACTCAACAGATTAGTTTCTTTTCTTATTCACAGAGCTCAGATCCCACTTTGAATCACCCCTTTCCTTCCTAATATTGGGAATTTTTTCTTCTTTTGTACTGATAAATCTGAGTGGAGTATTCTGTATTTTTGAGATCTTCTCAAAGAATGAAATTTAATAGTTGTAGTTTTACTGTTTCAATATTTTATGTTTTTCTGATTTCCACTTTTATCTTTATTTTGTCCTTTCTTCTCTACATGTTGAATTTAATTCTTCCTCTCTCTCCATCTCTACCTCAGATTTCAAAAGTAGAAGCTGAGATAATTGCTTTGAGACCTTTTTGATTTGTTGATTTAAGCATTTTGTACAAAAAAATCCTTCAGATGATTATATCTTATATAATAGTGCTTCAAAAGGTAGTATTTACTTGTGTAGTTTCTGACAATTAGAGTTTCCCAGATATTTTGAAATTTTATCAGGTTTAACTTCATGTACTTAGAATCTCTATTGAGTTTCTGCATGTGTAGAATTTTTTGTGTCATCTTGATAAATCTATCATGTTATTATTATAATGATATTCTTTGCTGTGTAGTCTGCCTTATATTTATATTGCCAGTCCAGCTTATTTTTTATTAGTATTATTATGTACTATCATTTTATTTCCTCTTATTTTTGTCTATTTGGTAATGTAGCTGGGCCTTTTGTTTTCAAATTAACACATAAAATTGTACATAATTGTGAGGTGTCACATGATGTTTTCATACATCTAAACATTATGTAATATTCAAATCAGGGTAAACATTATCTATCCCACCAAAAACTTATGATTTTGTTTTAATTAAAACATAAAATAATTTTCTCTAGCTATTTTGAAATATGTAAATACTACATTATTATGTAATAATTAAATAATTATACATTATTAGTATCTGTAGTCACCCTACTGTGCAATAGAATAATAGAAATTCTTTCATCTATATTATTTTTTTTTTTGTTTTTAGTACCCATTGATTAATCTTTCTCCATGCCTCTCTCCTCACCAGTCTCTGGTAATCACCATTAAATTCTCAACTTCTTTGACATAAATTTTTGTAGATTCTACAGATGAGTGAGATCATGTGGTGCTTATTTTTCTGTTTCTGGCTAATTTCACCAAGCATAAGGATCATCAGCTCTATCTATGTTCTTGCAAGTGGCAGAGTTTCATCCTTTTAATGGTTAGATAGTATTCCATTGTATGTATATATAACGTTTTCTTTATCCATTCATTAGTTGGAGGACATGTGTTATTCCCATTTCTTGATTATGCTGAATAGGCAGGCAATAAAGGTCAGAATGCACATGCTTCTTGATATGTGGATCTTTTTTTAAAAAAATTAAATCTGACAATCTCTGTATTTTAATTTGAGTTTTTAGGTAATTTACACTTAGTGTAATTATTATTATTTTTTTTTTTTGACAGGCAGAGTGGACAGTGAGAGAGAGAGACAGAAGGAAAGGTCTTCCTTTGCCGTTGGTTCACCCTCCAATGGCCGCCACGGCCAGCACGCTGCAGCCAGCGCACCCTGCTGATCCGATGGCAGGAGCCAGGAACTTATCCTGGTCTCCCATGGGGTGCAGGGCCCAAGTACTCGGGCCATCCTCCACTGTACTCCCTGGCCACAGCAGAGAGCTGGACTGGAAGAGGGGCAACCGGGACAGAATCCGGCGCCCCGACCGGGACTAGAACCTGGTGTGCCAGTGCCGCAAGGCAGAGGATTAGCCTAGTGAGCCATGGCACCGGCCTATTTTTAAGATTTTTTTTTATTTGAAAGTCAGAGTTACAAAGAGAGGAGAGGCAGAGAGAGAGAGAGAGGTCTTCCATCTGATGATTCACTCCCCAATTTGGCCTCAGCAGCTGGAGCTGCGTGGGAGCCAGGAGTTTCTTCCAGGTCTCCCATGTGGGTGCAGGGGCCCAAGGACTTGGGCCATCTTATACTGCTTTCCCAGGCCATAGCAGAGAGCTGGATCAGAAGTGGAGCAGCCAGGACTAGAACTGGTGCCCATATGGGATGCTGGTGCTGTGGTGCCGGCCCCTAATGTAATTATTGATATATTTGAAATTAAATATTCTAGTTAAATATTTATATTTTATGCGTGTTGTGTTAAACTTCCCTTTTTCAGCAATCTTTCAATTACTTTATGCTTCCAGTTTTATTTATTTGAAACTTATAGTTACAGAGAGAGGTTTTTTTTTTTTTTTTTTGAGAGTTATAGAGAGTGAGAGACAGACAGAGAAAGGCCTTCCTTCCATTGGTTCACTCCCCTAATGGTAGCCATGGCTGGTACCGCACCCATCTGAAGCCAGGAACCCGGTACTTCCTCCCAGTCTTCCTTGCGGGTGCAGGGCCCAAGCACTTGGGCCATCCTCCTCTGCCCTCCTAGGCCACAGCAGAGAGCTGGACTGGAAGAGGAGCAACCAAGACTAGTACTCGGCTCCCCAACTGGGACTAGAACCCCGGAGTGTCAGCGCCACAGGCGGAGGATTAGCAAAGTAAGCCACAGTGCCGGCCCAAGAAAGAGAGAGATCTTCTATCCACTGGTTCACTCCCTAAAGTCCCACAATAGCCAGGGCTGGCCCATGCCAGAGCCAAGAACCACGTTCTTTATCCAGGTAATCCCAGTGAGTAGCAGGGGCCAAAGCCATCTTCTGCTGCTTTTCCCAGGTCATCTGCAGGGAGCTAGATAGGAGGAGGAACACTTGGGACACAAAGCGGTGTCCATATCAGATGCTAGCATCCTAGGTGGTAGCTTTACAGGCTATGCTGGCACCTATGCTTTTACTTTATACCCTTTGTGACCTTATCAACATATAACTACTTTATTGTCATGTTTAAAGTAGATTTTTTTGGATATGATTTTTAAAGGTTTATTTATTTATTTTAAAGGTAGAGTTACAGAGAGGCAGAGAGAGAAAAAGAGAAAGAGAGAGAGATTGAGAGAGAGAGAGAGGTTTTCCATCCTCTGATTCACTCCCCAGGTGGCCGCAATGGCTGGAGCTGTGCCAATCCAAAGCCAGGAGCCAGGATCTTCTTCCGGGTCTCCCACATGGGTGCAGGGGCCCAAGAACTTGACCCATCTTCTACTGCTTTCCTAGGCCATAGCAGAGAGCCAGGTCTTGAACCAATGCCCATATGGGATGCACTGCAGGTTGCAGCTTTACCCACTACACCACAGAGCCAGTCCTTGGATATGACTCCTTAATTTATCACTTTATAACTACAAGTAATATTACACTGATTCAAACATATGATCCTGACAAAAATGCACTTCTATTTATCACTACTGTCTTCAGTGTTGTGACGGCCATTCATTTATTTCTACAGTTGTTTTTAATTCCATCATTTTGTTTGCTTCCAGAAGTATATTACTTTAAAGAGATACAAAATGATGTGAAACAATTTATATTGCACATGCATATCATTCCCAGTGCACATGCTTGTTTCAAATAGATCCAAATTTCAATCTAACATTATTGTTCATTTGCTAAAAGATTGTTTTTAAGATTCTATGTAGTGAAAAATTACTTCTGATTTTTAAAAATATTTTGAATTTGAGTATTTATTTTACTTTGTTTCTAAGATATATTTTTTATGAGTATGGATTGTAGAGACTTGTAGAGTTTTGTTATGTTTCAATATTTTAAGAATATTTCTCCACTGTCTTCTAGCTCGCACTGTTAGTGACAAAAAATTTGCAATATCTCTACATATAACTAGTCTTTCTTCTCTACTTTTAAAAAATTTTCTTTATCAGCGGTTTTAACTATTTGGATCGTGCCACGTCTTATGTGGTTTCCTGTGTGGTTTTTATAGAGTTCACTGAACTTTTTATCTGTAGGTTTATATTCTTCCTCCTACGTAGAAAATTCCTCAGATATTTTTTCTGGTTGTCACCTCTTTCATTTCTCCTGAAACCCCAGTTACATAACATTAGGTAGACTTAAATTTCTCCAAATAGCTAATAAGACTGATTTTTAAATAATTTTTTCTTTGTGATTTACTTTGAATAGTTTGTGTGGATATTTATTCAAGCTCACAAATCTTTTCTTCTGTGGGATCTAATTTGCTGTTAGGGTCATTCAATGTATTTTTCATCTTAGGAATTAGTAGTCAATTCTACAAATTTGATTTGTAACTCTTTTCAATATTCTGTATATCTACTTACCATACTCAATCTGTATTCTGTTTATGAAAGCTGTTTTAATTGCTTTGTTTACTAATGTAAAGCTTCCATGTCATTTCTGGCCTGTTTCTACATAGTAATTTTTCTCCTTATTTATATATATTTATGTCTGCTTCTTTGCATTTTTTATATTTTTTAACTTTTATTTAATAAATATAAATTTCCAAAGTACAGTTTATGGATTACAATGGCTTTCCCCCCCACCATAACTTGCCTCCCACCACAACCCTCCCATCTCCCGCTCTCTCTCCCATTCCATTCACATCAAGATTCATTTTCAATTCTCTTTATATACAGAAGATCAATTTAGTATATATTAAGTAAAGATTTCATCAGTTTGCACCCACATAGAACATAAAGTGTAAAATACTGTTTGAGTACTAGTTACAGCATTAATTCACATTGGACAACACATTAAGGACAGAGATTCTACATGAGGAGTAAGTACACACAGTGACTCCTGTTGTTGACTTAACAAATTGGCACTCTTGTTTATGGCCTCAGTAATCACCAGAGGCTCTTGTCATGAGTTGCCAAGGCTATGGAAGCCTTTCGAGTTTGCAGACTTCGATCTTATTTAGACAAGGTAGTAGTCAAAGTGGAAGTTTTCTCCTCCCTTCAGAGAAAGGTACCTCCTTCTTTGATGGCCCATTCTTTCTACTGGGATCTCACTTGCAAAGATCTTTCATTTAGTTGTTGTTGTTGTTGTTTTTTTTTTTTTTTTTTTTTTTTTTTTTTTTTTTTTTGCCAGAGTGTCTTCACTTTCCATGCCTAAAATACTCTCATCATAGGCTCTTCAGCCAGATCCGAATGCCTTAAGGTCTGATTCTGAAGCCAGAGTGCTGTTTAGGACATCTGCCATTCTATGAGTCTGCTGGGCATCCTGCTTCCCATGTTGGATCATTCTCTCCCTTTTTTATTCTATCAGTTAGTATTAGCAGACATTAGTCTTGTTTATGTGATCCCTTTGACTCTTAGAACTATCAGTATGATCAATTGTGAACTAAAATTGATCACTTGGACTAATGAGATGGCATTTTTTATTTTTTAAAATTTCTTTCATATTTAACTTATTTTAATAGAAGAGACAGACAGACAGAGAATGGGACAGAGAGAGGGGTCCTACATGCCAGTTCACTTCTCAAATGCTGTAATAGCCAGTGTTGGGCAAGGTTAAAGCCAGGAGTCTTGAATTTATTCCAGATCTCCAACATACTTGACAGGGATTCAAGTATGTGAGCCATCAACCACTGCCTCTCACTGTGCACATTAACAGGTAGCTGGAGTCAGAAGCATAGCTGAGATTCAAATCCATGCACCCTGGTTGTGGGATTGTGGGCACACCAAGCAGCATGCTAACTGCTGTACCAAATACCCATCTTTCATGTTGCATATTTTATTATATCCCATACATTATGAAGTCTGTTATCCTGGCTACTCGACCTTTTTTATTCATATAATAGTTACTGAGCTTTTTTCTGATTGCCATTAATTTCATTGGAAATAACTTGATTCTTTTGAAATCTACTTTTTAAAAAATTCTAATCCTTATCAGTAGAGTTCAGCTGATGGCTGATTTTGCACAATTCCTGAGGCCATAGCTTCCTGAGCACTTCACCTGTCAGTAGTTTGCTTCCATTCTCACAGAGATCATTCTCAGTTATCTACCAAGATTCTTCTATTATGGTCTACGTGAACAAAATCTAGTCTTAGCTCTGTATCCTGAAATGTTCCATTCCATCATTAGGAAGTTATTTTCCCATTCTTGAGTAGTTTTCTCTTGCACATGCAATGATTACCACTTAGCTGATGGCTCCTGAGGGCCCTCCGGAGGTTTCTGAGTCTCTCTCTCTCTCTCTCTCTCTCTCCTTCTCTCTTTCTCTCTCTCTCTCTCTCTCTCTCTCTCTCTCACACACACACACACACACACACACACTTTCTCTCCTCTCTAATACTTTGCTCTGCCACCTTAGCTACCTGGGTCTCTCTGAACTCTAAATTTGTATCAACAACACAGAGAAGTGCCCAGACCTGACATGGGTTGCTCCTCCTAATGCTATAGCTCAGAAATTCTTCCTTCAGCGAGTAAACTCAGCGATCACAGGAATATCTGTGTTTCCTTTCTTTCGTAGCTAATTATCCTCATTCCTTGATATTTAGTGTCTTAACACTGTTATTTCATCCATTTAACATGTATTACAGCTATTTCAGACAGTAGAATACATCTTTAAAATATTATTAATTGGTGATTTTATCAATTATTTTATATTTTTGACACTTTTTAAACAGTTCAAAAGTAGCTACTTATTAATTTTAGAAAAGCTGTTTCAAATGATTTATAATTTGTAATGGAAGCCCAAGAGTTAGGAAGCAGTCTCTATTGTTGTTTCAAGATAACTTTATTCCAATTAATTATTTCCACAATAATGATAAAAGAACAAATTATATGCACATATATCTCAAGCTACCTCACCTGTATTCTATGTATTAAAGTATAACATTTCGAGGAATGCATTTCAAGGTCACCTGCTTTCTGACACCTTGCTGAGTAACTGCCCAAAGGGTTAAAAGCTATTTTAGTGGCACTGTTAATTGATCTTATAATGTTTGTTTGTCTGATGTTATTAGCTCTGATGCAATTTAGCGAAATGTTGTAGAGGCCCCACTTGGAATAAGTAATGGTCAACACAATACTAAATATGTTTCTTTTGCCTTGTTGGATTTCTATAAAGAAATTTTCTACAGGTTTTCCTCAAAATCTGTCATAAATATCTAGTACCATTTATTAAAGATAATTAAATTCTTATCATGAGATTTTGGGTGTGAAGGAAATATTTTTGTAAATAGTAAATATTGTTACAAGAAATGTTCCAAATGTATGATTTATCCCCTGCTGTCCACAAAAGCTGAAGATGTAAAGTCCAAGGGGTCTTTACTATTTCCTGGCAAAATATTGAAAAGTTTGACAAGCATGAAATACTGAAATATTAGTAAATATTGACATTTTCAATTCCACAGTAGCTATTGGCTCCTGTAGTTTCCAAATGTCATAGAACAATTTAGTTACTCACACATCCATCAACTCTAGCCTTATAGGTGTGGCTGAAGATGAATAACTGAATTTTTGTTACATCTGGGATATTTGCCCCATGTTTTTGAAAATCAAAATCCTTGCTGCAGTGTGCCTAAGAACTAGGGATCATGTACAGTATCCAAAAATAAATATACGTTTTTGTATAGCTTTATATTAATGGCACATGAATTAAACCCACATTATAGTGAAATTGCTGCTGAGCATTCCCATTAATACCGAATGAATTCATTATGACCAGCACAGTTACAATGAATACCAAGTGAATTAATACTAATTAGCCACTTTAGATTGTTATCTAATTGTTTTATTTCATTTTTATGTATATTTTGGTCCTACTTTACTGTTGAGTTAATAGCCAAGGGCAATAAATAATTCATTTTCTTTTATAATATTGGATAAAGTGTTCACAATATTTTCTGATGATCTCTGTATCAAGTTCTTTTGTTTCATGTCAATTTTTCACCTATTATCGCCTTACTTGATACTACTATAGAAACTAGACTAGCAAAGCTGAACTTTAACTTGATATTAAAAAAAATCAACACAAAAAGCAATATGGTGCCAAAGACATTGTTAATACATTCAGTGAACCATGCAAGTACTTAAAAATGGCAAATTTGGTCTACTCCTTTTTCTCTTTCAATGCTGCAATGCAAAAAGCAACATTGACACAAAAAAACTTTCATTTTTTTAATTGGGTTTTTTTTTTTTTTGGTCTCTGCAGAAAAAAATTAGGTGAGAGGATAATTTGCATAAAAGTCATTCGACTAAAAAAGAGAAAAGCTTATAACCTACTTAATTATTACTGACTACAAGCTTTTTAGTTCTTCTTTAATCATTTACTTTTAAATTACTTGAAGAACTGTTAAATCCATTACGTATTACAACTACTTTGTTGCTGAGTAGCATTGTGTTGACACACCATCTATTTTCATGACTTTGGGGTCTAGGAGCTCTTCCTTTACCACTATCACCCAACCTTCCTCCTTTTATCTCTAACCAGATCCTCAGTCTGTCTGAGGAAGGCCTCATACACCGGCAGCTTCTCCTGAAAGAATGATGGTCATAGGTTGCATTCCATCTTCAGTCTTGTTTTTATCAACCACATGTTGTTTTAAAACATTTATCTATTTGAAAGTCAGAGTGACACAGAGAGGGAGAGACAGAGACAGATCTTCCATCTGCTGGTTCACACCTCAAATGTTCACCACAGCCAGCGCTGGGCCGGGCCAAATCTGGGAGCCAGGAACTCCATTCTTTTCTCTCAGGGCCCCAAATCTTAGGGATATCAGCTACTGCTTCCTCAGCATTCGCAGAAGTGGAGCAGTGGGGACTGGAACTGACACTCCAGTGTGGGATGCCAGCAACCCCAGCAAGGGGTAAAACCTCCTACTGTACAACACCAGCCTCAAATGGTTGACTTTTAAATAAACCAGCATTAAAAATTTGGAGATTCACTTAAGAATTGACATTTCTTGAAATTTTTTTTTTAAATAGTTATCTCTATTACCACTTTCTCCTTAATTCTACATGGTAATTATCAATCAGAATATAATAGAAACTGAATTATTTAACAGGGCATTAATTTTCTAGTTTAAGACACTCTGTAAGCCTATTTCTGGTACCTATATAGCTGTCATATAGATCTAGGTATAGACCAAAATAATTTCATTTGAGCATAATATAAGGTCCTGCTTTTCCCCAAATCCTTCTGTGATCCTCTACAGCATTTGAGTTTCTCTGGGTAAGAAACGTGCTTTTGGTAAAGTGTCTTCAGTGTGCCTTTCAGAACATGAATGTTAGCAGAGTCTCAGCAGATTTGTATTTAGTCACAAGGCACTCCAGGAAAATCCTAAGAAATGAGGGTCAAAGCAGGTGATTTTAGACGGAGATTGTAGAGAAAGGCATTTCCATCCAGAGGCTACGTGGAGTTCAGCAGGGCTGTATCCTGAGCTTGATGGATAGCTGTGTGATCAACACCACTTTGGGTGCTGCACTCGGATGAAGGGTGTTTGGCAGAGAGTAGAAAGGTATCCAGATGGCGGATAGTTTAAAGAAATCAAAAGTTTTCATTGAGTCTATGATTCACTTATATTCAACACCATTTGTCCCAGCAGTCTTTTGCTGTTTTCTAATCAGTCATCTAGAACTGTTTCTCTAAAAAGAAGGCTCTCTCTTTGGAGCCTTTACTGTGGAGAATCACGAATTCATTCTGACTCATAAAGGAAGAGTTTTGAGGAACTCCCAAAGTTGAGAATGCCTACTTACTCCACATCAACTAAATATTGCTTGCCGTTATTTATTCTATGTCTGCATGCGATACAGTTACAAATTTCCTAGGTTGGAAATACCAATTTTACCATTGTATAATAATTTAGTGTAAAAAAAAAACCTTTAGATAGACATTTTTTCATTGTTTCATTGGGTGTTTGCTATCCCTTGGAATCTGAGCACACGTGCTTCAGAGTCATGGCTGAGGTATCTCACCCTGTGCTATAAGGGCACTGAGTGGGACTGGGGAGTCTCTTGTGTAAGTGAGAATCATGTAGGATGGCCATTGCTTCTAAGATTAAGCATCAAAGCTGGTCAGGAGGATTTTATAGAAAGAGAGCAATTTGGATTGCCTTGAGAAGCTGCCCTTTTCTTGTCTACTTAATGAAGGTTTGCCTGAAAGAAGTCAGAGTGGCCCCGGGGCCAGGACTGCTTTCCTCCCTTCACTTAGAGTAATTATCCAGAGAATTTCACACTGCTCACCTTTTTTATACAGTTCTTTCTCTTTGGGGGTGACTTAATCTTTTTTTTCCCCTGTACACATTCCCAACCTGTCTCCTTTCTCTAACCTACCCTGAGGAAGAAATCTTTGAAAAAACCTCTATCAAAGGGACGGCTGCCCAACCCCGCAAATTCTCTCAGAACTTTCCATCATGCAGGCTCTGAAAGTGTTTGCTGCCATCTGTGCCTCAACTTTCCTTTCTTCTGATTTTTCTTTCCTTTTTTTTTCTTTTTTCTTTCTTTCTTTCTTTTTTTTTTTTTTTTTGAGCTGAGGTGCCAGCCGAGCCAGCCTGTGCTTCTGTTTTCTGCCAGAGAGAGACAGAGAAAGAGAGAGAGAGAAAGAGAGAGAGAGAAGAGATGCAATGAATACTAAAATAAGACATTTTTTTCAATGTTTCTGGTATCAGCACTGTACATTTCTACTGAGTTTTCTCTAAGAATCTGTTTTTATCATCCTTTACAATAGAAACCCCAAAAGAAAACTTGTGGTCTATTAGCACAAAACAGAGCCCCTGGCAAGCTCATGAGCAGCACAACCCTGCAGTTGGGGAGCTGGGCAAGGACCCAAGTTTGTCCACGCCTAAGAGCAACACTGTCTGCTAAAATTACAGTTTTCCCATTTCACAAACCTCAAAGTTGTGAAACTTTACTAACTTTAAGAAAAGAACAGTTGGCCATACAAAAGATACACTTCCAAATCCATCTAGCAACCTACTTATACTTGCAAATGAACCACTTGGAGTGAGCCTGAAAATGTATTTGTTCCAATTATTCTGTTAAGGTAGCAAGCAGAAAGTAATCACTCTCTATGTATACTGTGAATAAGAGACTCCAAATGTTGGTTCCAAAGAAAGACTTTGACCAATAGTTGGTAAGTGGGCGTGTAAGAAAGAGTGCTATCGAAATGATAGACACATTTTAAAAAGCAAGCAGTATTTTTTTCGGTACTTACATGCTCACGATGCTATAATGAAGTCAAATTAGAAGAATCATTTTGTTGTAACTCTCATACCTCCTGTTTCTATGAATTTTATAGAGATTAGCACTGGTAATTAAGCACTGCCATGAAACTCATCAGAACAGATACATCAGTGGAAGAAAGATATAGGTTAATGAAGATTGACCACCCATCAGTGAATTAAATTACACAGCAGAAAGTTTTTTAGAAAACCTCAGCCAGTTATTAAATATTATATAAATCAGAGTCCATCCTGAGTTATAGCAACTGTAAGTACAGTGGTAATTGAATAATGGAAATGTAATCGAAAGGATTATTTACTGGTTGAACTTGGTTAACAACTGAGTGGAAGAAAAGGATTCCATGAGGACCTGCAGTCTGAGGGGGAGGGGAAAGGACAGGAGCTATGGCACATGGGAATCTCTTTATCCCAGTGTTGAATTTCAGAACTTGTTTTCTGAGAGCACAGCTCCCACAGGAGGGGTGCAGCTTGCCCGTGGCTGCACATCTTGTCATCAGGTGTAGGCTGGTCCTGGCATTGTCTTTTCATGTTATATTTCATGAACATTTGCCACTGCTACCCACAGCCACAATGCTACGCTATCTAATTTATTCTGTGTTGACTCAGCGCTGATGTAGCAGCAAGAGGATACTTCTCTTCCAGAGATGCCTTTCACTTAGCAAGATTCAGCCCTGGAATCCTGCTGTCTGCAGGGAGAGGCTCCAGTTAGACGATGACATTAGTATCTACTGAAAGTATTAGATTCCACCCGTCACATTGCCAAGATTTATACTTTCTTGCAGTTCTAGAATTTGTATTCCAGATGGATATTATTCTCAGTCAGGTCTCATTGAACACATTTTTTTTTTGTTCATTACCTTTTCTTCCATGTTTTAAGGTTGAAATTAAAAGATGTACCTTACCTGGCATCCAAACCATTCATAAATCATCAAATTCCACTGTTCTCATGACAGACTGTTTACTTGTCAAAACTGAACTTTCTGAGCTGGAATGACTGAATCCAATATTCTGAGAAATTGTTCAAACATTAAAATTCCAAATAATTTTGTGCTCTTTGTACATTTCCATTATAAGTCTATAATACCAGGCAGAATCACCCACCTTACACTGGAGATAAGTCAATGTCTTCCTCCTACCTATGGACCACTCAGTCTCATTGATCAGTCTTTCCAAATACAGCCCTCACAAAAACAATTAAGCCAAAGTTGTTTTGTTTAACAATTTGGATTTAAAAACAATTTAATGACACCTCCCAATATTTTGATCAGTATTAAAATTAAATTCATTTGTCCACACTTTTTTATTACTTAGTAATATTTTAGTGTTTTATTAGTTACTTAGTAATATTTTAGTTTGTTTGTACTCCTAAAATTATAGTAGCTATTTCATTTTCCAAATACAGTTAAGAAACAGTAGCAAAATGAAAAACAAACTATCAAAATCCACTATGCAATTTTCAAGAAAGTTTCAGTGACCTAAAATTCTCTTTTGCAACTCTGAAACAGCACGGGTTTGTAAAGGCCATCCCTTTACATGCCGTAAGAAGGATTTATTGGAAGGAAAATTTGAATTTGTTCACCATTCTCAATTATTCTGCTACATACTAGGATTTCACTAACAAAATTAATCGTCACCATAGAATTCTGATTTTTACACATACTAGCTGGTTCATGTCATTATTTTTCTGGATAATCAAAAAGAACATAGTAAGTCTGGTGAACACATTTTGGAAGCTGATTCTGGGCACAGCACTCTAAACCTGTATACACAGATGAAGCAAACAGATGTTGATCTGAAGGAGCCCATTCTTGGAGTGTCCGATTAACAGAATGAAATGAGTGATGTGTCATCCAGAACTGAGCCTGCATGCCCAGTGCCTGTGCTATTGTGCCTGGAGCTGTGAAGAAAACAGGATAGTCTGCATGACGCACTGACTTTGATTTTGAAAGATGATAAATGGTATCCACTGGGGCGAGGGGAAACAGAGTAAGCAAAACAATTTAGCACACAATGGCAGGGAGGATGTAAATATGGCATCAAAAAGGTTGATTGAGGACGTGTTTGAGCTGGCCTTCTGTGGCTGCACTGGTTCTCAGCTGGGATCACCACTTAGTCCATGTGGACAGCGGACAGTTTCCTTGCACAGCATAACATTTCCAAAACTCATCCTCGCTGCTGTACACATCATGAATGTGTTCTTTTCACTTTAGGGTACTATTTCATTGTGGAGATACTTATATATCATTATTTGTTCATCCAGTCATCAGTCCCTGGGCATTTTTTTTTTTTTGCTTACATTTTAGAATAACTCCAGGATAAATATTGACTGAGAGGTCTTATGTACACTTGTGTTTTCAGTTATATCTGGAATTACATTGTGTAGATCATGGGGTAGGTACCTGGCTAACTTTATAGGAAACTGCCTGACTCTAACCCACTTAGCATTCCCCCAGCAGATAACAAGATTTTCAGTTGTTTTATACCTTTGCCAACACTTAGTATTGGGAAACTTTTCAGGTCTAGTAATTCAAGGATAGTGGTGTTTTGATATGATTTTAGTTATCTTGGAATGAAGGAAAGGAATATGGAGAAAACATGGCAGATCAAACATCCAAATGATCCTGACACATCAAATGTTAATAAACCAGAGGCTAGGATGTAGCTGTTACTCTCCTCACCCCAACACAGCTTCAGTGTACAGTCACAGGACAAAAACTAGATTCTGAGTAGGCTCTGATGGCTTAATGGAAAAGTTCTACACTTTCCATTCTATAACTGAATTTTTGGTTCTTGAATTTAAAAGAAGAACAAAAATGTAAATCAGAATTTTGTGCACTTCCTCTTTCCCAGTGTTCAATCCTTCCCTCTTAATGGATTGCCTCTGTTTCACATGGTAAATTCTTAACAAAAATTTACATTCTTAATTCAGCGTCTCCCTATCACGGAGAGAGGGATAAAGTATGGAACTGACTTGACATAATTCTCACAATACTTTTAGGCAATTCTGGATCCCTTCCTTCTCCAGGCCTCTGTATCAGTGGGAATGTTCTCTCCTTACAGTCAAGTTTCCCTGTCTACTGCCTTGCACAGTACCCATCTGACATGTCTACATATGTCTGAAATACACATTATGAACCTAGGTCAAGATGCAGCCTCACTCACATACAATGTTGTCTTTTCTTCTCTTTAAATATCCCTTATCATTTCATAAGACTTTACAACATTGATGACGTTTACACAAAGGAGATATTTACCAACAGCCCAGAGAAGCTTGCAAAATTCTATCATAATTTGAGTCCCTCCCGGTTATGCCAATCTTTTCTTCTCTTCCTTTAATCTATTACCATTTCTTTTTGCCAAATTATTGTTCAAACCCAGGGAAAGTTAACCCTGAGATATCTTTGGCAAGGTCAGTTACATTGGAATAAACTTCAGGATGAAGATAGTCCTAAAAGAGCAACCACTGCTTTTCCCAAAATGGGGTTCCCTTTAGGAAACACCAATTCTACTTGAGAGAGAGCACTGTAGTGACCATGTGCTTATTTAATGAAGTGTCTAGACTATAGACAAGAATTTTCAAACACCTAGATTGACTGAGTTTTCTGGCTGGTAGTCATGCGAATAAATACTTAAACATTACTCACATTACTGCAAAAGACGTTGGGAAGACCCACTAATGGTAAGGTGTTCCCTTCCAATAACCACCCTATTCATATTTCATCCAAAAAGGCAGAGAACCAAACTGCCCCATTAAGTTGTCAATCGGGGTTGAAGAAGAAACATACGGTATTGGGATGTTAGAAGGCATAAAAATTATATGATTGTGAGAGGCTAGTCATTCTTTTTCTTCAAAAAGGAAAAACATTAAAGAAATTACCTTTGTTTCTGAGGTCTTCATTTTTGTATCTCCAGAAAAGGAAAAAAAAAAAAAAGATTCAACTTTGGTCTCCTAGTTTTTTACATCACTTACCATTTATATAACACATTGTACATTACATGGTTTAAATTATTTTACAAAAAGTTGCTTGACATGCATGGATAGACATAGAGACAAACAGCCCCATCCACTGGTTCCCTCCCCAAATGTTCACCAATGGCCAGGGCTGGGTCAGGACCAAAGTGAGGAGTTGGGAATGCAATCCCTGTCTCCCACATGGGTGGCAGGAATCCCACCTTCTTGGTGCTGCTCGAGCAGAAAATCGGAGTCAAGAGTTGGATCTGTGACTCCAACACAGACACTGCAATGTGGAATAGGTGCATCTTAACCATCAGATGAAATGCCCACTCTTTTTTACATATATATATATATATATATTCACTGAGAAATATTTCCTCTTTTCTGAGCCAGACATTCTGAAAGTGATTCTTAGAATACTGCTAATTGGCTTTCAGAATAACAAATCAAATTCACAATTTTTATACTATCACAAAAACACTTGGAATGTTTTTAGTGCACATTTGCATGTCTTCACTTTGAAAAGAGCTGATGTATAATAACTATTACTGTTAACTACTAACTTTAGGACAAAAATAAGTTAACGTAGCAAGAGGTTTTATTCAGCATAATAAGGCATTTCTATCCGTCATTATTTATAATTTTATTGGGAAATATGTGCTAATGCAAACAATTTTCATACATGAATAAAACATAAGGTAGAATAGTAATTAATACAAAAGGATTCAACAGCACATAAAGGTGGTTAATATATCCACCTCTTCATATATCAACGCCAGTTACATTTCGTTGGAAGACACTAAAGATAGAAAATCAAGCATGCTAATTAACTAGTTCCATTCTCAGTTAACTTGAAAATTGCATATAAAAAGGAATCAGGCTGACTGTAAGCAAGGAGGATGAATAGTTTCGATAAAAAGATCAAGAGGAGAAAATATACAGGTAGGAACGGGGATTAATGTCAGCTTGTTTAGCAGCATAAAAGATCTTACTTAATGACTTGAAGTGGAACAATTTTTCCTATACTGTCAATGTACAAGAGAAAGTTTGAGGGCAGAATCTATTATATGTGAAGGTGGCTGTAGAACTTATATAAAAACTTTTATCAAGGGGGCCAGCGCTGTGGCTTACTTGGTTAATCCTCCACCTGCAGTGCCGGCATCACATGTGGGTGCCGGGTTCTAGTCCCGGTTGCTCCTCTTACAGTCCAGCTTTCTGCTGTGGCCCAGGAAGGGGGTGGAGGATGGCCCAAGTGCTTGGGCTCTGCACCCACATGGGAGACCAGGAGGAAGCACCTGGCTCCTGGCTTCGGACCAGCATAGCTCTGGCCGTAGCGGCCATTTGAGGGGTGAACCAACGGCAAAAGGAAGACCTGTCTCTCTGTCTCTCTCTCTCACTGTCCACTCTACCTGTCAAAAAAAAAAAAAAAACTTTCATCAAGTAGAAAGAGAATATCTAGTCAACTGGAGAGAAAAAGGAGAACAAGAAGATCTTCAAAGGTAGTATTCTTGATGGCACTGTTATCTGTTTGAACAGGAATTTTAATGCATTCTTTGGAAGTATGTAAATAGGGCTTACCAGTTTCTTCAGAAAACAAAGATACAGACCTCATCACAAAGAGTCCAGAGATTCCATGGGGAAAACAAAAGATACAGCAGGCCAGAAATCACCATAACTGGGAGAGCTTGCAGGGTCCCTGGTGCACCTGCACTCAGGAGTTTGTGGGTTACCACACTATAATTCTGCTTAATTACATCTCTCTACTTTCTGAATTTCCACCCCCAAATCTCTTCCCAAATCCAAGAAGTTTCTTCTCCTTTTAGTCTCTGGGGCTTCTCCTTCTCAAATCTTCAGTGGTCTCTCGATTTAAGCTTATTTGAAGACCATCATTGTCTGGACACTGCCTACTTGTGGGAAACTAATCTGCAGCTTTTTCTCACAAACTGTCTAATTGGTCTTATGCTTCTTAACTTCTGGATCAGCTCATACAGCTTGTTGGCCTTCACAGCTTCAACTCAGCAGAAACAGTGAGGTCATATGGCTGCCCTCGCCTGCTTCTGTAGCCAGTACTATGTGTTATGATGAATGTGTCAAAAATAAATGGTTATTTCTGAAAACATTTCTGGCTTTCTAATTGCCTGTGATGGCTAGACTTCCTCTAATAATTTTAGAGCAGGGTTCTCAGCTTTACATTTCTACATACTCCTCTTTTCATCTCAAGGATTGGGTAGCATTATATCCCTGTTTGCTTCAAGAAAAAAAATAAACATTCATGTAAGGTAAATTAAAAAATGGATGAATAAATTGAATGGTTTCCACAGATGTGCTCAATAGGTTAAATGATAATAGTGCTGAACATACATCAGTTTTACTTCAAATGACTGACCTTATGAAGCTGTCACTGCATAACACTGCAAGTTGCATGTTATGTATTCCTTTCCTTGGGTATTTTGCTGGCATTGCTAATTATTGGGGGTAATTAGCAAAACTTTCTTTCTACGTTCATTTCCTATGTTCCAGCTCTTTGGTGTTAATGAATAGCTTTTGTCAATCGAATGTTCTCAACATTATATTGATATATAGTATGGGTACAGGCAACTACAGAGTCTATCATGTCCAATTCTTATAAATAGCTAGAGCTGAATACCTCTACTACACTAAGAGTACCTTTTAAAATGTGGTGAGGGGACTGGCACTTTGGTGCAGCAGCTTAAGCCACAGCCTGCAGTGCAAGCATCCAATATGGGTGCCGGTTCAAGTCCCAGCTCTTCTACTTCTGATCGAGCTCCCTGCTAATGTGCCTGGGAAAGCAATGGAAAATGACCCAAGTACTTGCCCCCTGCAGACCCAGAAGAAGCTCCTGGATCCTGGCTTAGATCTGCCCTGGTGTTGCAGCCATTTAGGGGGTGAACCAGTGGATGGAAGCAGTCTCTCTCTCTCTCTCTCTCCATCTCTCTCTCTCTCCCCCTTTCTCTTCTCTCCCCCTCTCTCTCTTTTTCTCCATATATCCTCTCTCTCTGTATCTCTGCCTTTCAAATAAATAAATAAAATAAACCTTTAAAAATAAAAATTAAAAAATGTGATGATTTGTTTTACTACACTGAATGTTGCATATATACAATCTCCTGAATAACATGCAAAAATGAGATTATTCTTTCTTATTAGTAATGTCATAATAGCAGAACCATACCAGGATTGATTTAAAGTTTGTGGAAAAGTGGAATTAAAAGGTAACTTTACACATTTTGGTACCAAAAAATTGAAAATCCATGTAAGGTTTTCTTCATAATACCTATTTTAGGTAAAAATTTTGAAGACCTTCATTATGCACAGATTTCAAAAACTTCTGCACCCAAATAAAATTATCCTGCAAGTCCAACTTTATATAAGATAGACTCGTGTGTACTTTCAGTGTCACAACCCTAGCAAAATTGTAGAACTCTTTGTGGTTTTTTTTTTTTTTTTCTGGGGGGGGGGTTAGTTTGCAGAGTTGCAGCCCTAATCATCACTTTATCATGTCATACTAAACCACAAAGTTACTTATGAGACCTTGAAGGCCTTGCAATGAGAGGTTAGATAATAGCATACTATACTTCTGGGAGTGTGTTCCAAGAATTTTAAATAATTTTGTGGGAATTGGAGCAAGCATTCGTATCTTAAGAAAATTTTCTTTATATGCATGAAGTTCAACATCTTCATTTGAGTATTGTTTCCTGATGAACTATTGTCTTTTTTACTTTTTTATTTTTAACTCTTGACTTAATGGAGCCTTTGGTTATAATGTATATTAAGATGTTATCTCAGAAAAGTAATATTTTTATTAAAAGCAAATTCACATCTTAAAAATTTAAGAAACGCCACAAGGGAATTAGATTTCTGTATTCAAAGGTTGCCACTCTGAAGTGGTCCTGTGTGTCTGGCATTTTTCATTTTCTTTCTAAGATAATATTCTGTCATGATAAAGTCAAGCTAATTATTACTAATCAAGTAGATTTATTAACCTAGTGACTACTGAATGAAAGTAAAATATAGAGAAATGATCTAGGGTTATGACCTTTCAGGGGATACTAGCATTTAAAAACTAAGATGTAGGCATCACCATACTCTACCAGCTAAGAGAAGCCCCAGGTGGCTCAGTCTCTGCCAGTCTGTGTCCTCCCCTCACGGTAGGAGCTGTATGGAGGACACTGAGAGTGGGCTCCCTGTGGAAACCACGTCTCCAGTCCCAGTAGGAGCAGCTTCTCCTGTCAGAGAACTTTGATTACAGCAGAACATTCCCTTCTGGCCTGCTCAGTTTCCACTGGGCAATAGCGGATGATCTAAGGGAAGGGCCCCTGTTGTGATTATGATGCTGCTTCCAAACGTCTGTCTTTGAGAGAGATCAAGATAACTGAATAGAGGGGACTTGCATTCCCCACCACTGCAGGAAAGCTCCGGAACAATAAGGAAGAACTGCATTTCCAGGAGATTCACTGAGGGACAACTAAGGTAAAGAAGTTACAGCATCTGCAAGCATCACAGAGACTTGGAAAACAAGAAACTGAGAAGCAAAGCAAACAAATACGTGGTGCTAGCAAAACTGAATGAAGACTCACATGTAGATGATTAAAATTAGATCCCTATCTCTTACTTACACTAGAAGTAACTGAAGTTGGGTCAAATACTAAAATATAAGACCTTGAAACTATGAAACTGCTAGAAGGAAGCACTTGAAGACATTGGTGTGGACAATGATTTCGTGGATAAGGACATAAGGACACAGAAGCACAGGCAACTGAAACTATACAAATAGGATCCTGTAAAACCCAGGAGTCTCTGCACACAAAGGAGACAATCAATGGAGTGTTGAAATATTTGACAGAATGGGAAAATATTTTTAAGCTTCTTACCTGTTAAATGGTTAATATTCAAACTATATGAGAAACTCAAAACACTCAATGACAACACACACACACACTGCAATTAAGAAATGGGCAAAGGACATGAACAGATAGTTTTCAGTAGAATAAAAATGACCAGAAAATATATGAAAATGCTCAGTATCATTGATCATAAGGAAAATGCAAATCAAGCCACAATGAGATACCAACTTTCCCTTGTCTAAACACCTGTTATCCAAAGACAAAGAACAAAAGTTGGCATGGACATGGATCAAAAGAAATCTTATGCACTGTTGGTGGGGATGTAAATGAGTATAGCACCTGAAAAATAGCATAGAGCTTTCTGAAAAGAAAAAAAAGAACTAGAACTGCCATATGACCCAGCAATCCCTATTGAATATATATCCAAAAGAATTGAAATCATTGTATCAAAGAAATGCCTGCTTCAGAATGTTTATAGCAGCATTGTTCACAATAGACAAGAGTTGGAATCAACCAAGGTATTCATCATCAAATGAAAAGAATAAAGAAAATGTGATACAAATATATATATATATATATACACACCACACAATGGAATACTATTCATCATAAAAAATGAAATCATGTTATTTTCAGCAAAATGAATGAAACTAGAAGATACAATGTTGAATAAAGACAAATACACAAGTTCCCACTCACAGGTGAGAGCCTAAATTTTTTTTGAAAGCTTAAGCTTAACACAAAATGTTGAATATTAAAATCTGAGATGATTGGAGGGATAGAAGAGTTGTGGATAAAAATATAAAGGAAGTTGAATGTGGCCCATGAATTGTGATAAAGACATCATATTTATATAAGACATTAATAATAGGAGAACCTGGTTGTGGGCTATATGGGAACTCTTTGTACCACTTCACAATATTTGTTTCATAAATTTAAAATTATTACAAAATCAAAGGTCTAAAAGAATATAAAAAGTAACATATGATGAGCATTTGAAACATCCTCATCTCATATCAGAGTGCTTGGTTTCAAGTCTCATATCAAAGAATTCCAAGTTGCTTGCTAGCATGTACCATATGAGGTAGCAGATGATCACCCAAGTACTTGGGTACCTGCTATCCACATGGGAGACCCCAACTGAGTTTCAGGCTCTTGGCTTCAGCTTGATCTAGTCCTAACTGTTGTAGGCAGTTGGAAAGTAAACCAGTAGATGGGAGATCATCTCTCACTCTTTCTCTTCCTTTCAAATGAAATAAAAACTAATAATTAATTTTAAAAGTGAGTATTAAAATGCATCACTTAGGGCCGGCGCCGTGGCTCACTAGGCTAATCCTCCGCCTAGCGGCGCCGGCACACCAGGTTCTAGTCCCGGTCGGGGCGCCAGATTCTGTCCCGGTTGCCCCTCTTCCAGGCCAGCCCTCTGCTGTGGCCAGGGAGTGCAGTGGAGGATGGCCCAGGTGCTTGGGCCCTGCACCCCATGGGAGACCAGGAAAAGCACCTGGCTCCTGGCTCCTGCCATCGGATCACCTGTGGCCAGGGAGTGCAGTGGAGGATGGCCCAGGTGCTTGGGCCCTGCACCCCATGGGAGACCAGGAAAAGCACCTGGCTCCTGGCTCCTGCCGTCGGATCAGCGCAGCGCGCCGGCCGCAGCGCGCCGGCCGCGGCGGCCGTTGGAGGGTGAACCAACGGCAAAGGAAGACCTTTCTCTCTGTCTCTCTCTCTCACTGTCCACTCTGCCTGTCAAAAAAAAAAATGCATCACTTAAAAATTATTAGAATATGAGTTAAATAAACTTGTGTTATGATTGTGCACCCATATATCACCCTCAAACTAAGGATGGTACATCTTATTCATTAAAATTGCTTTTGTTCCTATTTCATACTAATTGAAAATACACCATTTTTACATCTATCTGTAGGAACATTTATACGCTTTTATTCTTCCAAAGCATATTGCTGTGTATATTTTTGCTTCTTGTGGTGAGTTGGGTAAGCAATTAGAGATAGACTCAAAATCACTTTTTATCCATGTTACAATATGTGAGTGTAAGTCAGAGATTCTTTGTGATATGGCTGTATTGGTTATTGTTTAAAAACAAATATATGCCATATTTTACTCCAGAAAGTTTTCAACTCCAGATTTACCCATGAAAGCCATATTATAATTATTATAACAAGGGTTTTGCCACCCCTTTCTTCCCTTAATTGGAGCAAGCAAACACAAACAGTATATGCAATCTCAATAAAATGAAATAAGAAGTTTGAATAATCCATTCATTCATTTGAAATGAGATTAAGTTTATCACACCTTAAACATACCTGTGTAATACTGGAGCTTAATTTCACACTTAAGGAAACACATCCTAGGAGTAAAGATTGTACAGGAACAGTTGAAGAATTCAGTGAAAGGAGCTCTTTGTGTCTCCTAAGTTTTAACTTTTGCAAAATAGGTCTCATAGCATAAGCTTCTAATTGACAAATGTTTATTCAAAACTCACTCTAATGAAGGTATTGTGGAGAATACAAATAATCATAAAATACTGTAGCTGGAACCTAAATGCATGATGATAATTAAGGTACCAGACAGTAAACAACCTTTCTAGCCTGCCAGCTATAAAATTAAATAAAAAAAGAAGGCGTGCTGTGAATTGGTCTTCCATACAGGGAGATTCTGGTGTGGATGGGATTAAACCCATTCAGCGTGGAGCATCAGCATTCAAAGAGCAACAGCATTAAAGAAAGCTATTTACAATTCATGTTGCCAAAATTTGAATGCTTATTTTATGGCCTCTAAACTGGTATACAGGACACTGAAACTTTCATGGAAGACAAGGAAAGAGTGTGTAACAAGGAGACTTGTTGATAAATTTTTAAAGTAACATCTTAACTTTTCTCTGAGCTTGGTTTTCCTCACTGTGTTGTGAAACATGAAAAGAGACAAGAACAGTGCTTAGTAAAAAAATACATTCTCCATAAATGTTAGTAATTAGTATACCTAGTCTCTTCCTCTAAGTGGATTACTGCCCTTTTTTTATACAGAAATAAGCTGGTCCCAAAGAGACAAACATCATATCTTTTCCCTGATCTGTGGTAACCAACAGAGTACCAACATTGTAATGTATATTAACATTTTGAGATGCAATGATTATTCACAGCCATTATCTATGATTGAGGAACAGTGATTTTTTTTTTTATTATTCTTACTGTCTGTTGAACTCTTTAATTAGTATAGGGTTAATCTTATGAGTATAAAGTAAACTGAAAGTGTATCATTGCAAAAATTAAGAGACAGAATAAGAAAGAAAGGATGAGAAAGGTAGGAGCATGGATGGGAGGGAGGGTAGAATGGGAAGTGTCACTATGTTCCTGAATCTGTAGATATGAAATACATGAAATTTGTATACTTTAAATGCAATTGTAAAAAAAGGAAAAAGAAAGAAAAACGTTCTAAAGGTTGTTATTTATATTATCTCTTATTTATAAGAATTGATAAGAATGGCAAAACCAAATAATATATAGAGAGGCAAATAAAAAATGAAAACTGTGGAATCCAGTGTATTTTTGATGTAATACTAATACATATTTTTCTGCTACAGTAAGTTTTGGAAGGGGGGTAAATGGTGCAAATTGACTTAACTATTTCCTTCTGCTTATCATGCCATAACATTGTGGCAATACCAATAATTAAGCAAGAAAATGTATTATTACTTAACAATCTCTGATACAAGTCCCAATATGACCAATGGTTTGAGACCCAACCACTCCACTTATGATCCAGTTCCTTGCTGATGTGCCTGGGAAAGCAGAGGAAGCTGGCCCAAGTGTTTGGGCCCCTTAGATCCTTGTGGAAGACCTATATGCAGTTTCAGGCTCCTGGATTTGGCCAGGCCCAGACCTGGCTGTTTCAGCCATTTGGGAAGAGAATCAACAGATGGAATCTCTCTCTCTCTCTCTCTCTCTCTCTCTCTCTCTCTTTCTCTCTCTCTCTCTTTCTCTTTCTATGACTCTGCCTTTCAAAATAAGTAAGTAAATAATTTTTAAAAAGCAATCTATATTCTGTCTGTTGAAGCTATGTTGTTTTTAATATTTGATTAAATAAAATATTTTTATTATATATTTGCTTAAGAAAGAAGTGAAGGGGCCGGCACTGTGGCACAATGGCCTGAAGCACCAGCATCCCATATGGGCGCTGGTTCGAGACCCAGCTGCTCCACTTCCTGTCCAGTTCTCTGCTATGGCCCCGGGAAAGCAGTAGAAGATGGCCCAAGTCCTTGGCCCCCTGCAACCACGTGGGAGACCGGGAAGAAGCTCCTGGCTCCTGGCTTCGTATCTGCACAACTCCAGCCATTGCAGCCATCTGGGGATTGAATCATTGGATGGAAGACCTCTCTCTGTCTCTCTGTCTTGTTCTCTGCCTCTGCTTCTCTGTGTAATTCTGACTTTCAAGTAAATAAATAAATCTTTAAAAAAGAAAAGAAGTAGTAGGTACAACATGTCTGCCTTAAAGTGCAGCAATCTTGATGTAACAAAACCAAAATCTTGACTTACCTTTTTGCTTCCTGAAGAGGTATTGAAAATCTTCGATTGGCTCGCAGGAGTCGGCAAACCTGCCTCTCAAGTTCACCTGTGAAGACTAGGTAAGCCATTTGCTTTGTTTATAGAAGGATCCCCTTCAACCAGTTGCAGCCTAAATGGAAGGGACCTTAGCAGGTGCTACTCAGCACTCCTACCACAGACTGGTTTTCTATCACTGAAACAATAAGAATTTGGGGAGAATTGATATAAACGCATCAGTGACTTGAGATTGTTTCCAGTTGTTTGTCCAGAATAATTATTTCTGTGGTGCTTTATCTTGTTGTCTAATTAAAAACTCTTCTCACAATTTTTTTTTTAAATAGTGTCTGCGACTTGCTAATGTGAACTACTGCTCTCCCAGTGAATGTATTATGGTTTGAAACATTCATTCAGCATCGTACCTTAAATTCTTTTGTTGCAATCTGCAATCTCTTCTAGACTGATTTCAAACACCAGCCTGAACATTTAGATGTGGATGCTGGATGCTAGAGTGTCTAGGCTTCACCAGTTCCTAGGGAAATCCCTGTTGGTGGAAGCGAGCGAATGGATTATATGTACTTAGTGTTATCTGGGAAGAAATAAATATTTGAGTCTTCAATGAGACATCTGATTCCAACCATGCTGGGCAAAGTAAAATGTCTAGTCTCTTATAATATCAAAAAAGGAAAATTGCAAACCAGTATTCCCAGAGCAATTCCATAATTATTTTGAATTATTTATCTTTTACGTTAATGGGTAAATTGGCCAAGATCAGACTGTAGAAATATAAACTAAAACCAATTTGCAAAAACTGTTTTTCTTAGGACATTCTGGATGCAAAAGACATTAGCTGTCTTGAGGAGGGAGAGAGAAATGGAGAAGTGGCTTGAAAGTGGGAAGGCTCCCTCCCAATCATTCAGCTCCAGCACACAGTCCAAGAAACGGAATTGTCCTTGACTGTTTCCCCCCTCTCTTTTGCAAGAAAACTGCTCTTTCCTTCCTCATTTCTTTTCCTCGTGGTCAGGTTGGCTGCATCTCCAAACACTAGTAAGTGCGGTGTGTTCTGACATATCCTGAAGTCATGCATTAGCACCTTTTCATTCAGCAAAGGGTGAGAACAGATATCTTTTGGCAGCTGACAGCAGGGCACAGGCAGCAAGAGGGGGAAGGAAGCAGGAGGACAGGACACTGTAGTGGCCTAGTGGCTACCAGGACTAATGCACCAGCTGTGAATAACCCCTTTTTTCCCCTCCCACCTACCCAACAGATGTCTCTCTGTCATTGTCATGTCCTCAAGCTATCCCAGTAAATGATTTGTGCATTGCAACTGAGTCACCAATGTGGCAATTGAACCTCTTCACAGCTCAAAATTGTTGATGTGTGCACAGAGGCCCTGTGGTTGGATTGCACGCATGTAAGGAGAGGGATGGGCTGGGGAGGGGCGAAGGGGGAGGCACCAGAGAAAGAGAATGAGAAACAGAATCAGGAGCCAGAGAGGACAGTGAAATGTCAAGGTTACCTTGCTCTGCCTGGAGATTTAAAAGGAAGGGCACTTCAGCGCCTGTGTCTATTTGGTCTTTGGGCTCTCTTAGGCTGAAATAGCCACTTGCTGCTCTGGTAGATATACATATCACTTTGAAAGATGGCAAAATGAAGAATGCAGTGATCTGTATTGTATATATGCTTTATTCTGTGGAAAGAATATTAATAAATATAGTGTGAGCCTGCAAAGTTTGCCAATATAAATAATATGGCATTTCAAAGTCTGTCAGCAAATGTAATTGAATTTTTCAATGTAAAAATATAGTTCAGTTATAAATTGGAGTCATGCTTGACATTAGTTGGGCATTAGAAGATATTAATTAGATACCGCTCACTTCTCCTTGATTTCTTTATATTAAATGAATGATCAGGAAAGGGGAATTTGCAAGCATGCAATTTAGAGATTTTTATTCTCAAAAACAAGCTGCCTGGTAATTTTTAGTGGAGGAATAAATGCTGTGTTTGTTTTTTTTTTTTTTTCAAAAAATCTTGTCAGTGAGCTGTCTAAAACATGCCCTTCCCAATATGAACACAATATGGAAAAGCTAATCCATTTTAATACTTTGTAATGATAATAAGCTACAGTGAACAAGTAGCCTAGGGAAAAGATAGTAGTAGTCACCTTTAAACAGAAAGAGAATAGCAAGTAATTGTACATTTTTACACTAGGCTGATGACAACATTTCCTGTGACTTTGAACTTACTTTGGCTGTCACTGTCCTGGCAAACATTTTGCATATCAATCAGACAGTTGTATTTCTTGCATGACATTTGCAGCATAATGTAGAAATTTACTTATGTGATCCTTGTATGTAAGCAGATCGTTTATATGTAAATAATTGTGTTCCTTTATGCTACAAATGCTGGATTTAACCTGCATGTGCAAATGCTAAGACCTTTGAAATCTCATTACAACATGCAATTTTCATTTATTATTGTTATTCTTGTTTAAATCAGCCCAAATCTTTCTTTGGCATGGTTCACTCTGACTGTGATTTATGTGGCTGTACAGTGTTGGGTGTATATGTGTGTGTGTGTGTGTGTGTTTTCCTGCAGTTAACTACTAGAACTGAGAGTCCAGAAATACATTTTAATAGTGTTTGAATCTTATTTTTGTGGAATATTTGTCATGCTGATTTTTGTTGTTTTGTGTTTGACAAAATACTGTAATCAATCAACAGGATAAAAGTATTTCCAGATATTGACCTTAATTTGCATAATTTCAGTGTCTCCTGGGTGTGTTTGAGGTTTTTGTTTGTTTTGTTTTGTTTTTTTTTCCTAGTCTGTTGTTCCTCAAATTCTTGGGAAAGTACTACATTAAATAAAATTTTAATGGTTGCAATTTCAAATGACTGAGTATCTAGGAAATGGGCTCTGCAACTTCCTTCTAAACAGCTTTGTACAAAAAGCTTTATTTATTTATTTATTTAATTATTTGTTCATTTCCGATAAACAGTAATATAAAGTGCCCCACATTGCAAACATGTCTTGCTCATAAATGTGTTCCTTAACAGATTTACTTATTTATTTTATTTATTTGAAAAGCAGAGTTTTATATATAGAGAGATAGAGACAGAGAGAGCAATAGCCAGGTATTGGTCAGGCCGAGCCAGGAGCCAGAAGTTTCTTCCGGGTCTCTCATGTAACAGCAGGGATGCAAACACTTGGGCCATCTTCTGCTGCCTTCCCAGGTGCAGTAACAGGGAACTGAATCAGAAGTGGAGCAGCCAGGACATGAACTGGTGCCCATATGCAATGCAGGCATGGAAGGTGGTGGCTTAACCTGCTATGCCACATAATGCCCATAATTTCTTTATACCAAATATCTTTCTAGTTGAGTCCCCTTTCCATTTTCTGCAATAAAATGACCATTTGAATAGAGTTCATCTTTTGAGCCAAGTGGTCATTTACCTTGTTTGAATTAAGGGTGTTTTGATTCACTATATTTCTCATAAATAGTCTCTCAATAACTAGTAGTATTTGTTATACTTAGCTAAAACATGTCTTTAAAGATAAAGGTTTTAGATCTTTAGTTCTTTATTAGAATGTAATAAAATATTTATGTTCCATTATAATCTGCTAACACTTTTGCCTACCTTGTGATATTTGTGTATGGGTTAATTGATAATTAGCTCCTAGGAATATCCAGAGAAAATAGGGTGAGTGCTGACCCTAGGGAATGGAAAGAAAGAATGCAAATTAGAACATGAAAGGAAAATAATGAAAGGAAAAATGGAGCAATCATAAATTTTCCCTCTTCAGAAAAAAATGTAAATTGTGTACCTGTTCAATGCAACATTCTCATTTCAAGGCTAGTTAAACTGAGATTAAGGCAAAAGGAAGAAAGTACTAGCTTGTTTCAGAAATGGCTAAATGACCCCCACTGACTTCTGCTTAGCCACCAAGCCCCAGACATTGTGAACACCTTACATTTGAATTTAGTCCCATGACTAGTTCTGACCAAAGCATGTGACTTGAATTAACGTGTGTCACGTTGGTGATGACACTCAAGTCTCTTCCCATTTCTTCTACGGACTTGACAGGGTTTCTTCCCTTGAAAACTCACGTTGAAATGCAATCACCATTGTGAGATAAGAACAGCGTGGAACCTCAATCCAACTATGGCATTTGGATTTGGGGCTTAGAGAGGTGAAGAAAGGCAGAAATCATCATCACAGTGGAACCCCATGGTTGAATACTGGTGGCTTTCTAAGAAGAAAGATAAAGGACATACATATGCTCCTTGTCTCTTGTCTTGTGATGCCCTACATGGCATTGAGACTTGTGCCAGTAAGAAGACCTTTTGACCTTGGACCACCAGAATTGGGAGCCACAATAAACCTCTTTGCTGTAAAACTTATCCAGTCTGTAGTAGTATGTTAGTGAAAAAGGAAACAGACTAGCACAGTAAGGGAGTAGTTTGACTTGAAGTTGCTTTTTAGGCAGAGATCTCTAAACACATTGGACAGAGATGAGAAATGGTCTTGAAAATTTCAACTACTATCATTTGAGTATTGTTGGTTTCAATCATTACAGATGTAAACTAGAACCTGTCATTTCATGTGTGCCTTCATTTAATCCTCATAAAATCCTTTAAAGTAGTTACTGTGATCTCTTTCACAGTGGGGGCTTCTGAAGATTGGCATGTTTAATTGGCTTGCCCAATAATTACGATTTGAGCTTCTTGTTCAGATCCTAAATTCATCACCTTTCTGGCACAGTTCTTGAGTGGTCTACTTTTTCAATCTTTATAATGTTATCAATCTGACATAGATAAATTTGGATTAGTAGTGGAAAGGAGTGTTGTATGTTCTTCACAATAAATGGTGGGCTAGGGAGACAGGGACTGCGAAATACCCTCAAGTGAATGAGGTCACTCCTGGGTACAGCTTTCTCCATTAGATGATCTGTTATTTTAATGCTAATTGCTTTTACAGAAGAAAAGCACACTAAAAATTAATCCCCAGGAAGTCTTCAAGACATTGTTTATTTTATGGAAGGCATATTACTGGACTTCATAATACCAACTAGATGAATACTAATACCATTTATACTACTAATTTAACTTTATCTTTTTTGTTTGTGTGTGTTAAGCATTTTTATGCACTAACATGTAACTTCCTGAAATATGTTCATTTATCCTAAATGATTGACATTTAGAAAAATAGAGATCTAGCTCAGGAAGCCCCAGAATATTCTCCAATCCAGTGCATTTAATTCAGAATATATTTGGGTAAGGAATTCTTTTGATGGTT
This sequence comes from Oryctolagus cuniculus, assembly GCF_051225735.1. NCBI lineage: Eukaryota > Metazoa > Chordata > Mammalia > Lagomorpha > Leporidae > Oryctolagus > Oryctolagus cuniculus. The sequence goes on from NC_142880.1 coordinate 15,084,431, forward strand.
TGTAGTTTTACCATTTATTTGCAGGTATTGATCAATATAATATTCATAAGCATTGTATTTCTGAGGACAGTAAGTCATTGGTATAGAATCCAGATCCTTAATAATAACAAAGGTCTCAAAGATCTCAGTTTAAAAAAAATCATTTGGTTCACAGTATGGTTGAAGATACAATACTTTGTGGTCCTCAAACTTTTATCAACGTTGGAGATGCCTGGTGAATATATTAAGACAGATTTCTAGGTTTTACTACTTGAGATGTTGATTTAGTGAGTCTAGAATGAGGTTCAAGAATTTGTATTTGTACAAGGTTCCAGATGATGCTAATGCTACTGGTCCAGGGACTACACTTGTGTAGAATAAATTGATTTCAGGTGAATTTGTTTAGCAATGAATCCAGAAAAAGTTATGGCATCTCATAGTTCTTTGGTGAATACTTTGTATAAGAGTTAACAAAAATAAGAGGGGACAGGAAGAGAAGCCTAAATGGCCAACATCTACTTTTTCATTTATTGGATGAAGGATGCACAGATAGACAAGATCATGTATGCCTCGTCGCTCTTCAGCTGAGGCAGGGGTTGCCAGCTGAAAGCTGTCTGTTGTTTACATTCCAGCAGCTGTTACAAGAGTCTTTGGAGGGAACTTAACGCAGAAATCTACAGGTCGACCACAATAACTTAAATTTTCAAAGCTTTCCATCCTCTGGAGCTGAGCTGCTTCTACATCTCATGTACATCATTCTCCCCTTGCCTTCATTAACATCTCATTCTCTGGCATAGAGGAGCTGGTATGAAAACCCTGAGCTCCCTGGGCCCTGGGAGAAGATGACTGTGAGGTGTACATCCTGTACCATCTCTGGGAGGCCTCAGCTTCAGGGGCCTGTGATGGTGACTTTTTTCCATTATCCACCTTTTGATTATTGTAATTGTACACATTTCTGGTATGCGGTGTGATAATGCAACATATGCTCTCAGTGTTTGATGGCCAAAATGTTTGGTTCACATTTGCATCTCCTTGAATATTCATAAGTCACCTTTGTCTGGCCCTTTCCTGTCCTGGTTTTATTTTCTCACTCTTCTACTCTAGTTTCCAGAGGTCATTTCCCCAAAAAATCTGCTTTCCTTGTGAGAGGAAAAAAAGATTCACTCACCCAATCTCTCCTCATCACCATAAAAAAGCCAAAACTTTTCCTTTCTTTGGTTCAAGTTTCCCTCACTCTGTTGTTTCTTCTGGAAATGTTCTTTTTCCTCTCTCCCAATCAGATTTATGGTGTAAGCATTCTTATTTAATACCTTTCCTTATATGTGTCATTCGGGCTAATGTGTTCCCCACTGAAAAGCTCTATAATGCACTCATGATAAAATAATGCGAATATTTATGTAGAAAATAAAGCAAACTATCTTAACAAATACTGAAATTTATGTTTTATACAATACTTTGGAATTTTACCTATTTGAAATTCTACAGGCTATAAAGACAATCTTAGATTCAAAAAATTAGGAAGTAACATGTTATATTATATGACTGTATGTAATAAAACTAGTAATTTCTATGTTGGAAAAAGCATCTATTTAATTTGTGAATTCTGTAGAAAATTAAAGCTAATATTATGAACTATTGAGAAATAATTATAATTGAAATCCTTATGAATCAAATCTATGATTTATAGTCAAAATAGGGCATAAAGAACATATATAATTTTGAAAATATTTAAAGCTAAAATGTCTTTTATATGAACTAAGTTTTCTATGGGGAAAGCTAGAAAAACAACAAAATTAAATTCTAATGAATTATAAATGCATAAAATATAGGAATACAAACTAGAATTTATTAATAAAAGCAAACATGATTCTCTGAAAAGACTAATAAATAGGACAAAATTTTGGAAAGTCTCAGCAAATGATTTAGATAAGAGAGGCCTATCTTAGTATAATTTCAGGTATTTCAGGGAGTATAACATTCATGTGTAGAAATTTATCCAAATAAATGTGACAATTTAGATGAAATTAATGCTTGTCAAAGAAACCTGAAATCATGAAACTCAAGAAATACAAATCCCAACAAAGATATATCCCTTATCAAAATCAACATGCTCAATGGTTTACCTTTAAACAAAATGTCAACAAATAATTCTTTGTTAAGCAAATGTTCTATAGCAGGAATCAGAGAAAGAGAGAGAGGGAGGGAGAGAGATTGAGACCTAGATGTGGGAGATTATTTAGACATTTTTGTGAAAATATCAGAATATCAATTTAAAGCTTGGCAAGAAAAATACTCAAGTAAAGCAAATTTTATGTAATAATAGATATGAAAATCCCTAATATAAGATTATCAAGTAAAATAATGTTATTAAAATAAAAGTCATTTATTGAAAGAATATTATATTATGATCATTGTCTTAAGATGATCAGCTTAATATTAGAAAATTTATTAATATAATTACTCACATAAATAGATTAAATAATAATTATGATCATCAGCAAGAGAAGTTGAGTAAACTAAATACTTATTCTTTATTAACAAAAACTCAGCAAACCAAGAATTCAAAAAAAACCTATTTGACTTACAACCTATTCACCAAAAATCCCCAGTACATTTCACTTTAATTAAGATACATTATAAGCATTACCATTAAAGACAGGAACACGATAAGGCTGCCCACTTGAAAGCCACTGTTTGAGATTGTGTTAAGAGCTTACCCCATTTAGTAAAAGAAGGTACAGAAATAAGAAGTACAATACCTGAAAGAAAGTGACTTTCACCACTACAGATGATAAAATTGTCTATTTGGAAAATCCAAGAAAATCATCTAAAATGTTAACATTAATCTGAAGTTAAATTAACATTTAAGAAATCTAATAGTAACCACAAATGCAATTTTACAAAAATGTAATTTTGCAAATATACTCTTCAAAAAATATTCTAGTTGTGTTTCTCTAGTCATTAATTTACTATTTTTTCAGTAATTTTCAGGAAATAATAAAATACATACCTCCAAGACTTAGTGAGTATTGTGGATGGTAGAAAGAAATTGTATGTACAGATTAATAATTAGAAGATAGGGCTGGCGTCGCGGCTCATTAGGCTAATCCTCCGCCTTGCGGCACCGGCACACCATGTTCTAGTCCCTGTCAGGGCGCTGGATTCTGTCCCGGTTGCCCCTCTTCCAGGCCAGCTCTCTGCTATGGCCCGGGAGTGCAGTGGAGGATGGCCCAAGTGCTTGGGCCCTGCACCCCATAGGAGACCAGGAGAAGCACCTGGCTCCTGCCATCGGATCAGCGCGGTGCGACGGCCGCAGTGCGAGGGCCGCAGCGCGCTGGCTGCGGTGGCCATTGGAGGGTGAACCAACGGCAAAAAAGGAAGACCTTTCCCTCTGTCTCTCTCTCTCACTGTCCACTCTGCCTGTCAAAAAAAAAAAAAAAATAATTAGGAGATAGTATAAATATGTTTTGCAAACCTTACCTTACTCAATATAAAGAAGAAAAAATAGGGTTATTGTTACTAGGAAATGAAAAAATTAAAAAGGTATTTATACTGATCCTTTTGAAATTAATTTTGATTTATCTGCTTTCAAACTTAAATAAGAAACTATTCACTGTCATAACATCTCATTTAAGTACAGGTTGACTTCTCTTTAGCCCAAATACTGCCATTTTCAGTTACTTTTGTTGAAAAAAATGTATTATGTGAGAAAAATTTCTAACCTGTATTTGTGTTTATGTTTATGTTAAAAATAGACACATATTAAATCCATTAGTTAGGGTGTTCTGGTAATAGCCAGGGCCATTTTACTTTGCATCCTTCACAAACATAATTCTAAAGTTTCAAATGTAAAACAAGCATTACCCTAGAAAGTGAACACTGATTACAGTCACAATGTGCTCTTTTGTGGTAGTGTTTTTAATAAAATATTATCCGTGGTAAAATGTAAATAAAAAGGCAAATTGCTTCATTCATCATGTATTTTAAGCACTTAAAATGAATGAACTCTCCTTTGAGAAAACATCTGACTCAGCAAAATAATGGTTATGAGTTTGGGAAAATGCTTAATGAACTTACTGGTTAAAATGCAGTTGTTATTCTAGAGCCCATTATTGTGTTTTAAATTAATTGAGGCTTCTTTGCTGAGAGAACATTTTTTCTTTCTCCACTTAATGTACCAAGGCAAGTGATCTTAGTTCCTCATGCCTATGTCCAGAACTCACCAGGTCAGCGACACTGGCTGACATCTCAGTGTGTACCTAGCAGTGTGTGCGTACACATTCTTGTACATCCCTTCACTGGCAATCAGTCCAAAGCCAGAGGAGTTGCAGTGATGAAATACAACTGTTCTTTCAACAGACCATATTGTGAGCATTCTGACTGGCATTCGTCTGCTCTTCCTTCTTGTTCTGAAACACATCTATTTACCATATATGGGAGGTTGAAATGATATTTCTGTATATTAAATATTGCATATAATGTACAGAGCTATTTGCTTAAGGCAATAGAAAAAGTGTTTACTCTAACGATATAAGCCTTGCAGTGTCTTTATTCGTTAGTGCTGAAACTATATAAGCAATGAAAATTTTGACTAGGGAAAGAGTAAATCATTTTGGAAGGACTAATCTGAAAATGCAATTGAAATAACAGTAAACATGTTCAGTGAATAACTGCATGATATAATTATTTGGGAGTCACAGATCTCGTGTAATCTGGAAAGGAAATTCAGATTGCGTTTAAATTGATGGATTTCGGTCTACAGCTGTGCCTTATTTTGTGATCCCAGGTAAATTAATTATGTTACTTATTTATGAAATAATAACTTTATTTTTTCATTAATGACCATATGTGTAATACCTACTACATAGCTTAATGATGAAGTTGTTATGAAATGGTCTTTGAAAGGTTTTGAGTGTAACTGGAAGTAGTACTTACACAAAAGATTTCTGTGTTATGAAATTGACCTGGCACTACATTCTGGGTCCTGTGAGGTCAAACCTTAACTGATGAATGGCAACATGCTAGTTATATTTGCTGAGTGAGTAACAAAAGACATGTTGTGTCAAGAATGCAAACGTTTGATTCGTCCCAGGATTTCTAAGCCATATTGTGAAGAATTGTGATCAGCAAATTAAAGACCAATAAATGCATAATTGAGACTAATATTTATATTTTTATTGTTTAAATTATACAATAAAATAAACTATGTATTTTTAGAGCTATGCTTAGTTTTGACTGATGAAATTGTGTATTTACTATAGGGTGGTCACTATTATGTATCATAAAACATTCATTCATTGATTCTTTCTGGATTTCTTGAATGCCTGTAATGTTCTATGTATCAGAATGATGCAGGGGCAACTGGCAAATCTGCTGCTTGCCATAGCTGGCATTCTATATGAGACTGCTTATTTGAATCCCGGTTCCTCCACTTTCAATCCTGCTCCCTGCTAATGTACCAAGGAGATCAGTCGATAATGGTCCAAGTGCTTGGGCCCCTATCACCCATATGGGAGACCCAGATGTAGTTCGTGGCTTCTAGTGTTAGTCTGGCCCAGCCCTGAGCTGGGAGTTTCAGTTATCTGGTGAGTGAACCAGAGGATGGCAGATTCTCTCTCTCTCTCTCTCTCTCTCTCTCTCTGTCTTTCAGTAATTTAAGATAGCAACATAAAAAAGAAGCTAGTGTGACATAGCAGGTAAAATTGATGTCTTCAAGGCCAGTATCCCGTATGGGTACTGGGGAAAGCAGAAAAGATTGTCCAAGTATTTGGGCTCCTGCCACCCAGATGGGAGACTTAAATGAAGCTCCTGGCTCCCAGCATCCACCTGTCCCAGTGACAGCCATTAAGGCAATCTAGAGAGTGACTGCAGATAGATCTCTTTTTGTATCTTCCTCTCTCTCTGTAACTTTGACTTTCAAATAAATAAATATTTTTAAGCATATAATATAAACCTTATATCCTAAAGCAAAAAGCTTACTGACAGTTCTGACTTCATATGTCCTTGATTTCTCAGGTATTATATACAGACTTCAAATTTTATGATCATATATCCAACATTAAAGTTTTAAAAATTGATGTTTTAATTTGAAAATAGCAAATTTATTGTTTTCAGTTTGAGTTTAGACACACAGTTATACAAGTACTACCATATTCAAGATACAAAGCAGAATGGTTCATCAAAGAAGGAGGTACCTTTCTCTGAAAGGTGAAGAGAACTTCCACTTTGACTATGGCCTTGTCTAAATAAGATTGGAGTTTGTGAACTCAAGAGGCTTCCATATCCTTGGCAGCCCATGACGAGAGCCTTGGGTGATTACTGACATCATAAATAAGAGTGTCAATTGTTAAATCAACAATGGGAGTCATTGTGCACCTACTCCCCATGTAGGATCTCTGTCCTTAATGTGTAGTACTATAAGAATTAACGATAAAACTACTATTCAAATAGTACTCTATACTTTGTGTGTCTGTGTGAGTGCAAACTGTTGAAATCTTTACTTAGTAAATACCAAATTAATCTTATGTATATAAAGATAATTGAAAATGAATCTTGATGAAGAATGGGATGGGAGAGGGAGTGGGAGATGGGATGGTTGAGGGTAGAAGGACTGTTATGGGGGGAAAAGCCACTGTAATCCAAAGTTGTACTTTGGAAATTTATATTTATTAAATAAAAGTTGAAAAAAAAATAAAGCAGTTTCATCAACCCCAAAATAGTTCCTTTTAAAAGCAAACATTTCATAAAGCTTTGGTATTGTTCAAAGAAAACAGAAATTTAGCATGTAAACAAACCAAGTGACTCAGATCCTAAAAGCATAATGGATTCCATAAATGTAATCTTAAGGTAAATTTAACTTCAAGAAACAGAAATAGGTGCAAAGTAAATAAAATTAACACAAACCAAACACAGGAGATACAGTCTTTGTTAACGCAGAAGACTTTCTCATAAATGAAATGAAATATCAACACCCACGGAACTGCAGAATGAATAGTCTCTCCTCACTCTTCTCCTTCCCGTGGTCTATGTAACCTCTATGCTTTGTGCCTTCTGAGTAGCTCTGAACTCTGTAATAATGTCTGCTCTGATGGGGCATCCTTATACCATGACCTCGGAGACTCCACATCCACAAGGAACTTACGTGCCCTTATTCAGGTCCCAAATTCCAAGAAAATGAATTAGAACATGAGAACAGAGGGGCAAGTCACACAGAATCTCCCAACTTATGACCAATGGATGGGGCTGGCAGTCTCCCACTTCATTGATATGACACCTGAGCAAGGGTAGTAGAAAGTGTAGCGCTAGAAGTAGTAACAGTAATAATAATAACAGCAACAATAATTATATCAAAATGTCATAGTGGAAAGCATGCTTTATTTTAAAGATATTGTTCAGAATGCTGCTATTGAAATCCAGTACATGGCCAGCACCGCGGCTCAACAGGCTAATCCTCCACCTAGCGGTGCCGTCACACCGGGTTCTAGTCCCGGTTGGGGTGCCAGATTCTGTCCCGGTTGCCCCTCTTCCAGGCCAGCTCTCTGCTGTGGCCCAGGAGTGCAGTGGAGGATGGCCCAAGTGCTTGGGCCCTGCACCCCATGGGAGACCAGGATAAGTACCTGGCTCCTGCCATTGGATCAGCGAGGTGCGCCGGCCGCAGCGTGCCGGCCATGGTGGCCATTGGAGGGTGAACCAATGGTAAAGGAAGACCTTTCTCTCTGTCTCTCTCTCTCTCACTGTCCACTCTGCCTGTCCAAAAAAAAAAAAAAAAAAAAAAAAGGTAAAACAAGAGACAAATAAGGGCCAGTGTTGGTGCAGCTGTGAACAGCTTTCATGGAGGACTGCATCCTATGTCAGAATGCTGGAGGTGCCCCAGCTGCTCTTTCACTTCCAGCTTCCTCCTGATGTTCAGTGGGAGGGAGCATGCAATGACTCAAGTACCTGGGTCCATGCCAGCCACATGGGAGATCAGGACTGAGTTCCAAGGTCATGGTTTCAGCCTGTCCCAGCCTTGACTGCTGTGGACAGTTGGAGAGTGAACCAGTTAATGTGAACTAACTCTCTCTCTCTCTCTCTCTCTCTCTCTCTCTTTCTCTCTTTCTCTCTCTCTGCCTTTCCCTATCTTTCTGTCTTTCAAACAAATACATATTTCTTTCATGAAAGAAACAAAATTAAAGGAGGGTAGGCACGTGGCACAGCACTTTATACTGCCATTCAGGACTCACAAGATTCACCTGCTCCACTTCTGATCTGGTTTCCTGCTAATTCTCCTTGGAAGGCAGTAAGAGAAGGCCCAAATACTTGGTCTCTGCCACCCAGGTGGGAGATCCAGATGTAGATTTTGGCTCCTGGTTGCAGCTTGACCCAGCTCTAGTTGCTTTGGTCATTTGGGGAGTTAACCAGTGGAAGGAAGATTCTTTCTCCTTCTTCTCTTCTCCCCTTCTCAACCTTCTCCTCCCCACCTCTCCCCCCCATTCCCCTCATTGTCATTTGGGGAATTAACCAGTGGACAGAAGATTCTTTCTCCCTCTCCCCTCCTACCATCCTTCCTTCCCTTCTCCTCCTCTCCTCTCAACTCTCCCCTCTCCTCCTCTCCCTCCTCTCCCCTCTCCTCTCCTTATTGTGGATATCATTCACTTTCTTGATTACATTTTTCCTAGGTATTTTTTGTAGCTATTGTGAATAGTATTGCTTCTTTATTTCTTTCTAAAAATTTTGTAATTGGTTTAAAAAATTGATAATTTTTGTATGTGGATTTTGCATCCTGCAACTTTAGAATTTATCCATTCTAGAGAGAGAGAGAGACAGAGAACAAGAGAGCCAAAACAAAGGGTGGGCAATAGGCCCTATAGTCTAGTAGTTAAGATGCTGATTGAAACACCCATATTACATGTCAGAGTACCTAGATTTATGTCCTGGCTCTGGCTCCAATTCCAGATCCCTATGAATGCAGCAAGTGGAAACAGCAAGTGATAGCTCAGACAGTTCAGTCCCTGCCACCCGTATAGGAGAACTGGATTGAGTTACAAGTTCCTGTCTCTGGCCTGGCCCATTGCAGTCATTTGAGGGGTGAACCACAGGTGGAAAATACTGACTCTCATGGTCTTTGTCTCTGTCTCTCAAGATAATTAATGATATTCGCAAACAAGGATAATTTGAACTGCCTTTCCTATCTGGATAACTTTATTTCTTTTTCATGTCTTATTATCTGCTAAGAGAGAGGAATGCAAACATACTTGTCTTGTCCTTGATCTTAGAGGAAAAGATTTCAGATTTTGACTATTGAGTATGACGTAGGTTGTGGTTTTCCTACATTTAGCCTTGGGTGTGTCAAGATACATTTCTTCTATAACTAATTTTCAGAGATGTCATGAAAGAAAGTAAAGTTGTATCAAATGTTCTTTCTGCATTCTGATAATCATAAATTTTCATCTTTAATTTTGTTGATGTGAGGCATTATGTTTATCGACTTAGTTTTTTGATGTGCTACTGGCTAAATTATGTTGAATATGTTTGTATCTATTTGTATCAGGGATATTGAAATATAGTTTCCTTTTTATTGTTTCATTGTCTGGTTTTGTTATAGTAATACTGGGTTTGTAGAATGAAATTGGAAGGGTTCTCTCCTTTTCAATACTTCACAATCATTTGAGAACAACTAGCATTAGTTTTCCTTTAAAAGCTTGGTACCATTCAATAGTGAAGCTATTTTCCTGAACTTTGTTGGGAGATTTTTATTTTACTAATTCAACTGTTTGTTTTACTACTATTTCATTATAATGTTTTATTCTTATTAAGATTTTATTACTTTTTAGTATTATTTATTACTAATTCATTTACTTCTTGTATTCATGTTTTCCATGTCTACACAGTTCAGTTTTAGTGGGTCATATGTGTCCAGAAATTTACCCACATCTTCTAGGTTTTCCAGTTTGTTGGTATATTCATTTTATAATAGTCCAACATTAACCTGTGTATTTCTGTAGTCTCAGTCATAAAGTTTCTATTTGGTATCTAATTTTAAGTATTTGGGTCTTCTTTCTTGTTTATTCTAGCTAAAATTTGTTGACATTTAAAACTCTTTTCAAAAAGGCAACTCTTCATTTCATTGATCCTTTAACATTTTTTTAGTCTCTATTTTTTAATTTTACTCGGACCATTGACATCTTTCTGTTAATTTTCTATTTGGCTTGTCCTTGCTTTTCTACTTTGACAGCTGTATTATTAGCTTGATGATTTGATTGCAGAGTTAGACAGTGAGAGAGAGAGAGACAGAGAGAAAGGTCTTCCTTCCATTGGTTCACCCCCCAAATGGTCACTATGGCCAGCGCTGCACTGAACTGAAGCCAGGAGCCAGTGCTTCCTCCTGGTCTGCCATGTGGGTGCAGGGCCCAGGCACTTGGGCCATCCTCCACTGCCTTCCCCGGGCCACAGCAGAGAGCTGGACTGGAAGAGGAGCAACCGGGACTAGAACCAGTGCCCATATGGGGTGCCGGCGCCACAGGCGGAGGATTAACCAAGTGAGCCACGGCGCCGGCCCCCTTGAATCTTTTTTTTTTTTTTAAATTGTAGACATATACTGCTATAAGTTTCCCTCTTAGTACTGCTTTTGCTGTATCTCATAGATTTTGTTTGTTGTGCTTTAAAATTGAAGAAAATTTCATATTTCATTTTTAATTTCTTTGTTAAACCATTCATTGTTCATTCAGGATAATGCTATTTACCTTCTACAGATTTGTATAGCTTCTAATATTCTGTTCGCTGTGGGTTTCCTGTTTTATTCCCTTATGATCAGTAAATATACATGCTATGCTTTCAATTTTTCTTAATTTGTAGCAGCATTTTTGTAGCCTAACAGAGTCTATCCTGAAGAATGCTCTATATGCTGATGAGAAAAATGTGAACTCAGCAGCTGTTGGGTGAAGTGTTCTATAAATGTGTGTTAGTTCCATTTGGTCTATGGTGTTAATTCTGGGATTGTTTTTTTTTTACTGATTTTTATATTTGGATACTTTGTCCTTGTGTTCTTGATGAGAGCAGGCTGTTGAGGTACCCAAATATTGTATCAGATCCATCTTTGCTTTTGGATCTGATAATATTTGCTATGTTTTGGGGTGTTCAGCTAGTCTTCATTTCTTAACTGAATAATTTAATCCATTTGCATTCAAGTGATTATTGGTAAACAAATTCATATTCCTGTTATTATTTTCACTTTTATCTGGTTCCTTTATAGATCATTCATGGGGTGTTTTGGTCTTCTCATGATGTTTATCTTTGTAGTTTGATGGGTTTGTATTGATGGAATTTGATTATTTTCTATTTATCTTTTTTGTGGCTGTTGTACTTTTGAGATTTTTTTTCACATTTTCTTAATGGTAGTTATCAAAGGTTAATTTCTATTGTAGGACTCCCCTTAGCACTTCTTATAGGGCTCTTATGGTAGTGATGAATTCCCCAGTTTTTGCTTCTCACAGAAAATCTTTACTTTTCCTTTATTTATGAAGGAAAGTTTTGAGGACAATAGTATTCTTAGCTGGCCATTTTTGTCTTTTAGAAGCTTGAGTGTATTATCTCATTCTCCTCTTGCCTGTAAGTTTTCTATGAAGTATTATGTTAGTCTAATGGGGATTCCTTTAAAAGTGACTTGATGCTTGCGTCTCTTGTCTTTAAAATTCTTTCTTCGTCTTGTACTTTTGACAGCTTGTCAAAAGATGCCTCAGAGAGAATCTTTTTTGTTCTAATCTATCATTGGTCCTTTGAGCTTCCTGAATGTGGATGTCCATGTCTTTCCTAAGATTTGGAAAATTTTCAGCAATTATTTCATTGAATGGGCTTTCTATGCCTTTGCTCTCTCCACTCCTTCTGGAACACCTATATTGGGAATCCAGTTGTTTAATAATGTCCCATATGCTTTAAAATATTTTTTCAATCTTTTATTTTTTTATTTAAAAAAATTTAACTGGGTTATTTCATAAGATTTGTCTTGAAGTTGAGACTTAATTGCTTTTCCTTGATGTTGAAGGTCTCACCTTTATTTTAAATTTTATTATTTATTTAGCTATAAAATTGCCCATTGTAAAGATAATTCAAAATGAATCTTGATGAAGAATGGGATGGGAGAGGGAGTGGGAGATGGGATGGTTGCAGGTGGGAGGGAGGTTATGGGGGGGAAAAGCCACTATAACCCAAAGGTTGTACTTTGGAAATTTATATTTATTAAATAAAACTTTAAAAAATTGCCCTTTTTTAGCTCATTCTCTTCCATGAATTTCTTTTTTTTATATTTTGAATCGTCTTCCTAATTTCATCTAATTGTCTACGTATATTCTCAGATCTCAGTAAATTTCCTTAATACCCTTATTTTGAACTTTTTATGTTGTTTGTTGGTTTCCTTTACTTTGGCATCTAGCTAGAGAGTTACTGTGTTGCTACGATGGCCTCGTGTTACCTGTTTTTTTTTCATGCTTTCTTGTGTCCCTGTTGCCTGTGCATCACACAGGTCAGATGCCTCCACCAATTTAATGGGAGCGCTTTGGTGGAAAAAGACTTTCTCCTGGCAATATGTCCTAGCATGTTGGTTAGATAGGCTGCATGGTTTAGTTCCTAGGGAGTACTTTCCTCTAGTGTCCATTGTAGCTTTTTCAGCTGTATTTCATTTCAGTGTTGGCAATGTCCTGGGTGCCTCAGTGGTCTACACTTCAGAGGTTGTCAGGCTGCACTGTCAGCTGGGATGCGGCTCTCTTAGGAAAGAGGAGTTCACTGACTTCAGGCATGGTGTTTCCAGCTGCAAGTGTGATACTTCTAACCAGTGTCCAGGGGACATGTGTGAGCATGAACACCCCAGGAGGATGAGGCACAGAGAAATATGCCTGCCAGTATCAGCTACTATAAGAGAAAATGTTAACTTGTATTTTTATGTCTCATCATTAAAACACTTTACTAAAATACTAAAACTGACCACAAATCTTTCCTGGAAAAACTAAAGATATCTGGCTATTTATCATGAGTTGACAAAAGTAGGAAGAAGAATTTGGGAGCATAGAAAGCTTAAAGAAGCCAGCATAATTTAAGTAAAAAGGAGAAAATGACAAAAAATGGTGGAAAATTGAGAAAATGTCTCTCCAAAACATGTATAGGCTTACTGTTTTAAAATATAACTTGCATTTGTATTGAGTTATTTTGAACAACTAAAATAGATTTGATTTGTTATATCATTTCAGAGAGTATTTTTAATGATTTTCTATAAAACTCTAATTACTTAAAAATTAAGGGGATAAAATAAATTGTTTAATATTCTTTGGCGTGTTAAAAGTCTGAAGGTGATTTTAATAGCCTGCATTTTAGTTTTGTGCCGGCAGCAGTTGAAGCTGACGTGTGAGAGTTCCTCTAAGTCCCAGATGCTAGCTGCCAACTGTCTTTTTGTTCTGGTTTCCTTGGAAACGGAGGTTGGTTTCATGAAAACAAGGTAAGTACAACTTTTATTGGAGAGAAATAGAACGATGCTTTGTCAGTTTCAGCTTGCTACCTGTGTCCTCTAAATAAAGGGGTGTCTTTCCACCATAGAGGGGAGTCGGAAGCCAGTCGAAGTATGAAAGAATTCAGGACAAAACATCAGTAATACGTTCTTCCTATTTGTATTTTCATGTGGGAATACAACCCCATAAAAATGTAAAGTTATCGAAGTTAAGGAAATCAAAACTTTATCCAGTTATCAGTGGGTGAGGCCTATTCTGAGAAACCTGATAAAGCACATGCGGCAGAGATGTTTTCGAATTTCCAGTAACGTCAAATAGACTCCTACTGAGTACTGCCTGAGTCAGGGATTCTCAGACATGCCATTCAACGGGCAAGAGGGGCTCACCTACAGTAACTCTGTGGGGAACGGAAGGCTGTGGGAAGTGTTAGGAGGCAATCTGTCCCAGCAGTGCTGTGCAAAAGGGGACAGGTGTTTGGCCCAGTGGTGGAGAAACCACGTGGGATGCCTTTATCATGTCCCAGAGCACTAGGTTCAGGTCCTGGCTCTCTTCCCAATACCAACTTCCTGTCAAGGGCACTCTGCAGGCAGCAGGTGCCGGCTCCTATAGCTGAGTCCTTACCACCCACATGGAAGATCTGGACAGTTTCTGGTTCCAGGCTGTGGCCTGGCTCAGCCCTATATGTTGAGAGCATTTGGGAAATGAACTAGTGAATGCAAGCTTCCCAGATCCATATCTCTCTCTCTCTCTCTCTCTCTCTCTCTCTCATTTTGTTTTCCAACCCCTTATGAAACCAAGGCACAGAAATATAAAATATGCCCAGCTGAGGGCATCGGGGAAGCTGGTTCTGTCCCTGCTTTAGACATTCTTTCTCTTCACACAGTGTTATGGTAGGGACCACTGCCATTGTAATTCTATCACAATTCTCTCAGTCATTTGAGTTTTCTTTAAGTGTTATCAACTGAATCCAAAGAAATTTCCCAACAGCATAGAATGACGTTTGATAAGAGATGTAAGGATTTCAGCACAATCACCCTTTGAATTTTGTTAGCATCATCATTAAGTTGCTCAAGCTATACAATGGGCTGGAAAATAGAGCAAAATTAGGAGAGGGTATGACTTTGTTTCTTAAAAGTTTAGCTTAATCAGTGATAATATTTCTATTTGACTTCTGTTTCATCAACAGAATTTATTTAGAAAAAAAAATTACCTGCTGAGAGTGAAACCATATTGTGAGGAGATTCTATCGCTGAATTGGATTGCAGGCTGAAACAAAGGCTGTGAAAGCTCATGGCTACATCTGTTACCTGTTTAGGGGTCTTAAAAACAGTTATGTTTTAAAGTTGGAATTCCTTAGCTTCTCTCTCAGTCAATTGTCAGTGCTGTCTGATATTTTAAGAAAAAGCTGTCTCTTTAAAATCAGGATAAAACCCAGAGCTTAAAAAGCTAATTTCTATTTCAGTGAATCAAAGAACAGTGATTAAACACAAGGTTCCTTCAGTGATGTTCTATCACAGCCTTCATGTTTCCCATCACACTACATATGGTCCAATTGTTTACAGATTACAAAAAAAATCCCTGCTCAGATGTTAAAACAAGATGTTTTCTTCACTTTCAAATGGCAGGCTGACTGCCAATTTTTACAATTAGTTATTCTGTGCAAAGAAAAAAAAAGAAGTTTAATTATCACAATTTCTCATGTTTGGACATTGCTCTGTGACGGGCTCTCAACCTGAGAACTGACAGCAATGAACTCTGGTCCATGACACAGGGGGGAAGCATAGAGGCTCTTGGGAAGACAGCTTTGTGGAGGAGAAGGAATCACCAACTAGGGAGGGGGAAGTCATCTTTGCCAGAATAGGTATCGAAACATCAAGGCAAAGCAGCCACCTGCCAGTGACGCTGGTTCCCTACGGCACCGTCTGGCAGACAGACTTTCACAGTGTCAAACAATAGTGCCGCATACACCATGAGTGCACCTATCAATGGGTCACTGACTCTGTGAAAAGACTTGCTGATGGAGGTAGAGTGATTATGGCAGGGCAACACACTGGCAGTAGAAAGACTCCTGTTTAGATGCCAAGTCCCTGCTATTGCCTGAGCTTAAAATTGGCATTCTTGTTCTTTCAATGAATTGTTCAGATTCACATTAAATTATAATAGGATTGTTAATGGGAAGTCTATAAAAATAGATGAATGAATTTATATACTTGGAAGTATTTGTAACACATTTATCAATGTCACCCTCCCTCAGTCACTCAGTGTGCTTAGCTTTTCATGTAATAGTTGATTTTAAAAATGCCATGGGGTAAAGACTACATTCCAGAATAATTACCAGTGGCCCCAGGACCCAGGATTATAACAGGTGGACTTAAGCAAAGAGATCTGAAACAAGTTCAACTATTTCATTCCATTCTGATTGGCTTTTAATAGAATTCTATATTAAGAACCGGAGTTTAGAATATTATTTCAGGCAGTGATAAAAATATGTGTATTTCAGGACAAGTTGTATTAATGTGGTGTCTGATTATTATTATTATTTTTAATCTGTATCTGTTTATAAGTGAAAGTAGCTGGACTACAACTTTTGGAGATCTGTTCAGACTTCAATGACTTTGCTTGTTATTCAAAGATTTCACTGACAGATGAAAGGCTTTTGTTTCTTGGCTAAAACATGTAATTCAAAACCCTTTGGCTGCCTTTAGGGACATACATCTCATTAAAATTATGGGAAAAGCATTTGTAGCTTAGCAGTTGAAAACATAATTGTGGACCTATTTTGTGGGGAGGAGCATTCACATGGTAATGGAAGGGTCATGGAAGTTGAAATCCACTCATATAACCTGTGTCTCCATTCCTAACAGGAGCATTGGTGCTGTCAAATTATAGAAATAGTCAGTCTTTCTTCTTTATCACTGTTGATCCAAATCATTTTGCTCTCCTTTAAGAAAAATTGAGGAGTTGATCACCTACTTATCACTGCCCCTGTTCTACATATGAGTTTTGCTAGTTGTATTATAATTCCTGCTAGTGATTCATATTTTAAATTACCTTAAGTGGATTTTAGTTAGTTCAGGAATACAGTGTTATCTTTGATGAAACTTTAAAATACTATCCAGAAGACTACTATTATTTTGATTCTTATTGTAGTCCGTGCAAATAATTAAATATTTATAAAACTATAATAGAACAATCACAAGAAATTTATGGTCAAAAGTCTTCTAGTACATCATATATATTGACATGATACAGTGCGATATTACTCTTAGATTTTACATTGTAACCATTTATTCTTTACAACCACTCTTCTGGTTGTTCAAAGTTGAACTGATCCTATGGAAATAGAAGTTATACAGCATGTTTATGTTATTGTCCACTTATTCATCATTTTTTTTCTCATTTGGAGCCTGATATTACGAATTTTACGGATTACGCATATTACCATCTGCGTTCTTATATTGTTCTCAAGAATTCACCATAGAGTGGGAAGATCAGTGATCAGTTCCCAAACATCAATTATCAAGCCAGAAGTGGGTCATTTAGTACAAATCTCCCTTATTAGGAATCCTATCCACCTGTACCCTGGCTATCACATGCCTCCTCTCTTCTTTACATTTCTAAGACATCAGTCACTACATTTTTAATGTCCAGTATTTTGATTTATGTTGGTTTAGGTTTCAAATGATATATTTTCTCAATAAGATCTAGAAAGAGATAAAACTAATTAATGGAGATATTTTTCTCTTAAAAGATCGCTATAACCTATTTTCTCACACTTTTATTATTATTTTAAGTCAAATTTAGCATTCCAATAAAGGTCATCATTAACATGAATTTAATAAAATTTGACCTGACTCTTGGGCTTACTTCATGTGTGCTTCATTGGGAATATAGTTTATTCCAAAATATTAAACCTAATTAGCCTACTTAAAATCCTTGAGCATGCTGAATGCGATACTGAGCGCAGTTCTTTGCAGACTTTCCTTTAAACTTGGAGGGCCAATCCAGACTACCCAAACATGACTTTTAGCTACTCACTCCAGAGTCTTCAACAATTTCAACTTTGAAAACAGCAGACATAAAAGTGTGAGGTCACAATCATTTATTGAACAAGTTGAACGAAACCTGGGCCAGAACTCAGTGTTTACAAGTCCAATTCACTGTCAAGTCGCCTTGCATTCCCTGTACCCTAGCTACTGCAGCTATAGAATGTGATGCTTGGATAATAGCCAATGTTGATATACTTTATTTAAATTTCCTCTGAAATGGTAAAGAGAGGGATTCAAAGATGGAAAAGTCTAATAGGAATGATCTGTTCTCTAATGCTTTCGTATTAGAGAAATGGTCAAAATTTCTTGTTGTATTAATATAAATCTTGGGAAACAAAGACAATATAAGCCCTGTTTTATTCCTCCAAATGCATCTGAGTACCCCCACCATATGCTGGGAATGTAATGTTGATTAATGTTGAGTATGTGTCACACTTACCGTGTAAAACACTTCTGACATGAACTGATCAGAGAAGTCAGCAAGAGGAGACCTGCTGTACATTCAAGCTTGAGGAGGAGGCTACTATGTTGAGCTGGGTGTGGAATTGAAACAGGTGAGAGCAAATCTCTGACATGGAATAACACAGAACATTATGGAGTTTGGCCAGAGGCAAAGCTAGGGCCAAGATAGAACATCTGTTTACCTTGGAATTGGTATTCATTAATGTGCTTGTTTCTTTTGGAGCAACAAAACTCCTATATCAAGTAATGGGCTATGTAATAAATTATTATATAAAATATATTTTTAAATTATACTAATGAAATATAAATTTTAATTAAACATTAAATTTATTTAATATTATAAAATAGAGAAGTTATTTTAATTAACAATCTGAAATCTGGGTTTGTCATCAGATATCACTCTTTAGTTAAAAAATGATCTATTTATTTGAAAGGCAGAGTTACAGTGAAACAGACAGCCAGACACACACACATACACACACACACACAGGGAGAGCTATAGAACAGAAAATGAGAGAGAGAGAGAGAGAGATTCCATCTGCTGGTTAACTTCTCAAATGGCCATTAACAACCAGGGCTGGGCCAGGCTGAAGCCTGGAGCCGGGAGCTTCATCTGGGTCTCTCACACGGTTACAGTGTCCCAAGCACTTGGGCCATCTTCCACTGCTTTCCCAGGCACATTAGCCGGGAGCCAGATTGGAAGAGGAGCACCCAGGACACACACCAGTGCCCATATGGGATGTCTGATCTCATATATCACTTGTGATAGACAATATATTTATTTCGACTGATTAATGTTCAATCATATTTTAAAATGAGAAAGGCATCCGAATGCAAGCACTTATACATCATTTTTATGTTCTTCACTCTGTGGATCACTCTGTGAATCTTAACTTCATTCTATATAAAGTCTTTTAGCATTTCCAAAATGCTGATCTACAGAATTTTCTTAGTTTCACATCTGAAAAGATCTATGCATTCAACTCTTCATATTTGAGGGTTCCATGTCTTACAAGTAATCTGGAGCTGACTTTAAGTATATAAAGGGATGTATGTAGGTTTTGTAAATGTACTACAAAAAGTTTGTATGAATATAGAATTAGAAGTTTATTTCAATGCAAAATACTTTGGAATCCATCCATAGTTGTTTGGTTGTATGATGTGAGAATATGCCAAGCCAATCAACTTGATTAAAATTACTCCCTACATATGTGTAACTAGTAAAATGTTACTTTATTTTTTAACTTTAAGTGAGTGCATATGCATATATCTGAATTAAGTAGGGACATGGTACTGGAAAAACTTTTTAAACTTCAGAGAACAAAATTTTCCATCGGGCACGTATGTAGGATTTCAAGCACATCCACATATGTCCCCACAGAGGTTTTATGCAGAACTGAGAGTTGTGTCTGGGATACTGTGGGGAGCAACTGAGACTAGACTAAGTTACTGGAATTAAGACTTATTCTATGCATCTGCTCTCCCACAATATGGCGCTGAGAGAGAGACCAAACAACTTCTACACAGCTGCTTCCAGTTCAACCAATAAGCTGCAGGAGCTGATCCTGCTCCTGATTGGAGGAGAGCAGCGTGCTCAGCGTGTGGGCAGCAGAGTTCGGATTGGTGGAAGAGGACTATAAAGGAGAAGAGAGACCACATGCACCAGGAACATATGAAGGGAACACCTGAGGAACATCTGAGCAGCCCCGGAGAGAGCCGGCCGGCGGTGTGCCGCTCCTCCGCAGAAGCAGGGAAAGTGGCGGGGGGTGCCGCCCCTCCACGGAGGTGGAGGGGCCGGCAGCTAACCCGGGACGGCATCGTTCCTCCACGAATGAGGGAACCGCAGCTAACCTGGGAAGAGCCAAGCAGACAAAAGAACAGTGCAGGGTCTGGTGTCGTTCTTCCACGAATGGGGGAGCGACAGAATACAATTAACTTGTTGTAGATATTCCACAACTTTTTATTTAATTTTTAATTAAAACTATGTTAATACTTCAGCTGTTGAGAAGAAGTCACACTAAATAAACTACTCAAATGACAAACAAAGGAAAGCAGTTGGTGTAGTACAGAAGGGCCAGGGAGAGAACCAGTGGACAGACAGGGGCCAGTTGTCTCTCAGGTCCCAGAAATAAGACAGCAGGGTTGCAATGTCATCCTCCACACTAATCATCTCCAAAAAACTGAAATGCGTGCTGATTAAAATCATGAACTGTTGGAGAAAACATGTAAGAACAAATTCTCAAAATTTGCTTTACTCAGGCATAAAGACCATAAAATAAACAAATAAAACTTGCAACATTCAACACACATATATGTGTATTATTCCAAGATAAATATGCATATGCAATAGGTGTTTGGTGAATGGTGTTTTTCTAAACCCAGACTTAAATGGTCAAAAATTCTGAAGAGCATTGTCCTAAGGAAATGAGGAAAGATAAACTGAACGCTTTGAGCAAAGAAGCAATAGGATCAAAACAGTGGTATATGGAGATTGGTTCAGTATCAATGTGAAAACTTATTTCAAGTACTTAGAATGATTCAATCTTTACAAATCTTACTCTTTATACCATACCTAGCTGCCCCAGGCTTTATTGCTTCTATTGCTGCAAAATAATGATTCTGTATTAAGTAATTTTAGGATCATTTTAAAGGGTGAATAATTTGGAATGTCATTTCATTAGAACAAGTATCAAGTACTAATTTTTTTTTCCTTTAAGCAGAAGTTAGAGATCAGACTCTGAAAGCTCCAGAGGGTAATCGGGCACTTGCTTGTGGAGTAAACAACCAAAATACACGGTGGTCTTCATTCCAGGTAGAGGAAGAACCTGGTGCTCTTCTCTGATGATGAGAGGACTGCCTGAAGGCATAGCATTGTAGGAATGTTTCCACTCTGCTTTGGACCACATTTCAGCTTGTTTCAAGTTGCTGTAAGGTGTACACTGCTTTTAGTGTACAAGGAAGCGTGGTGTGGTGTGTGTGTGTGTGTGTGTAATGAATTAAAGTTACTTTGGAGGAGAAGCGTGAAAAGAGCCTGGCATTTCATCTTAACAATTATTGAGTTTAGCAAAGTCTTTTATTATCATGCAATCAGCACACTCAACATACAGTAAATTGGTATCCTAAGGCTGCTGCAAGGGGTAAACATAAATATACAGACCATAAATCACAGTTATCCTTATCTTTTAGATACTCAGTTAAGACAATAATTTAAGAATACATGATAAAACTAAAAGCTAAAAAAATGTATACTGGCATTACTTGGCTTTTAAAATACATTTACGACTTTAAATGTATAGCTAAATATAAAAATGAAATTTTAAACATTTTATATAAAATAAGCATCAGGAAAAATGATTATCACATTTGTTGAAATATGGTTCTAAGTCTCTTGACCTGGGCTGGCCAGTGTAATAATCTCTGGCCATGAACTTACACTTAAAATAATGAAAAATAAGTAAAATTAAAGATTGTATTATTGAGTAACACTGGCCACATTTCAAGAATAGCCAAGTGCTGTTATTTTGGATAGCTCTCTTATATGGCAGATTCTGTGCAGAGTAATTTTATACCCAAAATAAATCTGAAAATAATTTTTAAAATTATGATCATGAAACACTTAAGATATTATTTTCTATACTTCTATTTGTGTGTAGCTTATATAAACAATGATAATTATTTCAATACTCGTAAAGACTACTACAACGTCTACATTGTAAGGATGTTGGAAATGAGACCATTTTGATAGGAGTTTCACATATCAAAATGGAGCTGTAGATAGTAACAAGTTATTATCCATGTGATTAATTCACAATGCATACTACTTACAATAATGGGCTTGCTACAATGGTCTGTTATCATTCCTTCAATTAAACATGGAAACAATACATTTCACAAGTATCAAAATTAATATTCATTTGGCAATCTATCAAATTAGCTCATAATCATTGTGAATTTCTCAATTAGCTCCCTAAACCCTTGCCTCACTCAGAATAATATTAACAGAATTTTTAAAAAAGAAGTATAAAGTGGATCTTTTAAAACACATTTAAGTTTGATTAGTAATCATTATAATTGATGCTTTTGGTGAAGATGTTATTAGAGTCCAGTTTGCTGCTTCTTAAGAAGCTTATCTGAAATGGGTATGCTCAGATTAACTCATTATGTCCCATCATCCTGTATATAGGAAACCCATAAAGAATTACATTGAGTATTAATATACCATTTATTATAACTTGGAAATAACTATCTTATAATTGAAATATTCACAGAATTTAAAAATTTTAAATACAAAACTATAAAGAAAGGATGTGGACAGGAAAGTGATATTGAGGAGATTAGACCTAGTGAACTTTAGGTACAGTTTGGTCCAACCATCTTATTCTATTGAGGAGGTGAGTGTGTGCGTGTGTGTGTGTGTGTGTGTGTGTTTGAATAAGTTAATTGGCTAAGCAAAAATAAAGCCTAGTTTTGCAGAGCAACAAGGCAAGGGCAAGGATCTTCCTTCCTGCACCCTTGTCAAAGAGACCACGAAAGGTGACATTGACTTAGCAAAAGATGAAATCCAGTGCTTTGTCTTATCATTAACATTAGAATATGGAACATGGTAATTTTCAAGGTTTCACATAATTCATATCTGACATTCATGAGAATAGGAATAAATGTTCAGTAAACTGAACATAAATCACTATAAAATAACTCCTTTACACATTAACAATTAGAGTGGCAGTCAAAACGAAAACGATAAATCCAATCCCTTAGCACACAAGGCCCTTGCTTACAGGACTAAACAAATCTTTACCTTACTCAGTAAAGTATCCATCCACAAAACATTTATAATGTTTGCCTACTCGCTGGCCTAGAATTGTTTCAAACATAAAAGATGACCCAAGAAAGAAGACACTATTGCTGTCTTCAATCAATGGCAAGGAACAAATCAGTCTCACTTCCTAGAAAATATTAAGCACATAATAAGACAAAATAAAGAACTGAAAAGGGTAATAGGACAGGACAAATGCACCCAATATGGAAAACCTGAGTCTGAGCTTGATCAAGCATCACAGAGTTAATGTACTTGGGCCATCTTCCATGGATTCCCTCAGGACATTAGCAGGGGGCTGGATTGAGAGTGGAGCAGCCGGTCTCTAAATAGCATAGGCTTAACCTATGCCACAGCGCCGGCCCCAAAATGATTTGAATTTTAAACATGAATAAGTATTTGCTAGACTAAGTCCAAGATGGACATTGTAGGTTCAGGTCAACCCAAATCTCTCCTGAGATTTAGACATTTAACTAATTGCCTCCTCAACACTTTTAAGTCATCCACAGTATCTTCGAACTTAACATACTATAATTGTACTGAAACCTTCCCATTTTTCTGAAAACTGCATCTCTGTTACATTCATGAACAAGCAAGACATCTGGGGTTACCCTTGTCTCCTCCTCTCACTTGTAATGTTTTACATCAACTATCAAATACTCCCAACCGAAGCTCCCAAGGATCCTTCAATCCATTCTTTGGTCCCTATTCTCTCTCTCACTAATTTTGCTCACACCCCTATCATCTTTCACTTGCATGACTGCAATTACTTGCAATAGTGACACCACTCCTCCATCCATTTAATGAAGACAGAGTGACATTTTGAAAGGCAAACAGGAACATGCCAGCCCCTTGCTGAAAAGCTTTGGATAGCTCCTCATTATCCGGAACTACAAAAGTCTTGTTGCTGGCTCTAGGTCATCTCAGACACCCCTCCACTCTCCCAACAAGAAACCTCCTTCAGTTTCTCCAACCCACCATGCTCTTTACCTCTGGGATCTCTACATTTGCTATTCCCTCAGCCTGAAATTCCACAACCATCTATCGGATGGAAAAATCCCACCCAACCGTCAAGAGTCAGCCTAAATGTCACCTCTGTCAGAAAAGACATCCCAAACCCTCCAAATCTTGGCCGCCCTGTGCTCCTTTCCTTTGTTTTGCTTCCTGTGGCACAGCATCTAACCTACATTTTGAAACTGCTGTTAACAGTGAAACAGGACCTGGGCCAGCGCCGTGGCTCACTTGGCTAATCCTCTGCCTGTGGCGCTGTCACTCCAGGTTCTAGAACCGGTTGGGGCACCGGTTCTGTCCCAGTTGCTCCTCTTCCAGGCCAGCTCTCTGCTGTGGCCCGGGGAGGCAGTGGTGGATGGCCCAAGTGCATGGGCCCTGTACCTGCATGGGAGACTGGGAGGAAGCACTGGCTCCTGGCTTCGGATCAGCACAGCCCTGGCCATAGTGGCCATTAGGGGAGTGAACCAACGGAAGGAAGACCTTTCTCTCTGTCTCTCTCTCACTGTATATAACTCTACCTGTCAAATAAACATAAAAAAAAAAAACAGTGAAGCAGAACCTAATTCATGTTGTCCCCTATGTGGCCTCTGTGCCTGCTATGTGGGAAAGGCTTAGAAACTATGAAACAGATATTAATTTCTGAGCCACATTTTCCTTATCTGTAATCTGGACAATATATAGTATAAGGGACAGCATTTGAGGATGGTTTTGGTTTTAATAGAAATACTTTAGATTCATAAAATCCCATAGACAGAGGTTCACTTCACAGTTTTGTCAGGGACTATTTCTTTTAGACTTTAGACAAGGAACGTCCTGAGGCCAGCATTCACTTCCCCCTCATCTCCACAATCCCAGTCCCTGCCACTCATAAATATTCAGCTGTTACCAGATGAGTAAACATTGCGTGTATGAAGTAGGAATATACTGTTTTCCAAAACTCTGTCATGGTAACTTCCCCAAAATCACATTTACTTTTAGGAGAAAGATGTAATACATTCAGAAACACTAGATTTGAGATTCTTGTACTTTTAGTAACTTTTAATAAATGCAGAAAAAGTACAATTTTTACCAATCCCTTCTTTTCTCCACCATCTCAGTTAGAGAAAGTTTTCAAATTTCAAAAGACAACTTCTGAATCTAGCAAAACTCACATTTTACTTTTTCTTTGAATGGAAGAAAATTAGACTGTTCAGTCAAAAAAAAAGGGGGGGGTAGATAAAATCGTAATTAGCTCCCAATTATCCTTCACCCCAACCACTGCACACTAAATAGGCAGAAATCTCTCGTTGCTGCAAAGCTCAGGAAGTGAAGATACGCATCAGGATGACACAGGCTCACATCTCCATGCATTCACATTAACGTCTGTGCACGGGAGCAAGAGTCAATCATTTTGGAGAAAATATTAAATAAACAGCTTCCTAACTGGGAGTTCTAGGAGGTTGGGGCACTGACTGAAATCTAGGGCTAGGATAGGTTAGAAGATTGGGGGGGAGGGAGTTGATGTTAAGAAGTCCAGAGCGAGGAGGAATATTGCAGTTTTTTTCTCTGCTGTTCAGCATGTACCCCTCATATGGAAAAGCACCTTATCTACACAGACATTTATTTGTAGGTAACATCAGTCACAGTTAATCCTGGAAATGCAACTTTCTGTTGACTGTCTAATTGTATTTGTGTGTGCTTGGTTATGCTAACTACTTACATTATATTCTGCTAAAATAAAATACAACATGATATAAGGTTATATTTTGAGAATATTTCAGAAAGTGTGAAATAGTTTTCTTCCTGGAAATCTCAAAATGCTCTCTATGTAAAGGAAGGAAATCCTAAATGCATGTGTTTTGCTCCTGCTACCAACTGGCACTGACACTCAGGAGAATCACATAACTTCTTTAGATCTCATATGTAAAATGAGGCACTTCATTATTTCACTTACAAAGTCTTTGTGCAACAGCTAATAAATTTATCATGCTCATAGAACATGATGTGTTCACAATAAAGATGTGAAATCAACTTCATATATCCTGACATGTTTATGGTATCAACCTTCAAGTACTGGTGTGTAGATATATTTCCCTTGTAAGAACAGCACAGTACCTATGTCTTTAAAATAGTTTCTTGCATTTCTGAATTTCTTAAAGTCAACTTTATTCAGTAATAATTAATGGCCTGGTTACTGTACTTAGGGTAAAATTAGAGAAAATTTGAAAAATGTAAGGAGATATCTCTTCCCTGGTCAAACACATCAATTCTCAGGCAGACCTGTTGAGAAATTGGAATCTCTCCTTTCTCTCACACACTCATTAGGACTGTTGGTTCTGACTAGCACAACACTACACTTTTAAACATGCATTGAATAGATCAGTAGATCAAAGAATGGAGAAATTACTTTTATCCTAAAAATACTAGTTCTACATTCCTTCACTCTCAAACTCTACCAAACTATGTGATTAAAGATATGAAGTCTAAAATGATACTTTGCAGATTTTCTTTATTGTTTTTGTTTATCACACCTTAAGAATATATCCAACTGGCCACTGACTTTTCTAGGTGTGTATTCACATATTAATTATCTTCTATTGATCCTTGACATTTTTTTCTTCATAAAGAACGGACCATACCTATTGGTATAAACTCTCGTTGAATGGTTTCATTCATCTTGGTATATGTTGGATTCTTTTTTTTTTTTTTTTTTGACAGGCAGATTTAGACAGAGAGAGAGAGACCGAGAGAAAGGTCTTCCTTTCCATTGGTTCACCCCCTAAATGGCCGCTATGACCAGTGCGCTGTGCCAATCCGAAGCCAGGAGCCAGGTGCTTCACCTGGTCTCCCATGTGGGTGCAGGGCCCAAGAACTTGGGCCATCCTCCAATGCCTTCCCAGGCCACAGCAGAGAGCTGGACTGGAAGAGGAGCAACCGGGACAGAATCCGGCGCCCCAACCGGGACTAGAACCCCAGGGTGCCAGTGCAGAAGGCAGAGGATAAGCCAAGTGAGCTGCAGTGCCAGCTGTGTTGGATTCTAAGATGTCAAGTTCCTAAGTATAACATTCATTTATTAATTACATTTTGGGGGAAAAAGAGATACCAATGTATTTAAACAAACACACACACACACTGATCTTTAAGAAGTATCTAAATTTATAGTGTATGGAACTACGAGAAAAAAAAATGTGACTTGGAAAAAGAAATGACACACATTAATGCAAATATATAGTAATTATTTGTATATAAAACCATGCACACTTACTGTATTTAGATCTTTCAACACAACTTACTCCTTGTGGTCTTTAAAGTTGATGGTTAAAGTAACTATCATAAAAAAGGAAGTACAGCAGATTAAATTTAGAGAAAGAAATATTTGAGTTGCACATTTTAATCTCAGACCTACCAATTTTCCTAAATAATGAGACTTTGGAAAAGTATCTAATTCATCTTGTCTACTTTTCTCATTTGTAGATTTGATATGTTCATAATTTTCTATATACAGTTCCTATGAAATAACATATATAAAATATTTAGGATAAGTGTTCACAAACAGAATTTTAGATTTTCTCTTTCTGTTTCAGCTGAAGTCTTTGAGAAATTGTGGCAAATATTCCAAGTTTCCAAACTGAAGTTCTTTGTTGCTTACACAGGATGTTCAAAAGAACTGGTATAAATCCTGAACTGAGCTAACCATGAACCTCAATCCTGTAAGAGATGGAGAGGCCAAGAGTAAGTTTTGGAGGTTAGTGAACATGTTGTCAAAGAGCTGTCTGTTTGAAATGACTCCCACCTTCTCCCTCCAGAGGAAGTGAAGAGTTCTCTCCTTCACACTAAGAGAATTTGATTCCAAGTCCTTGAAGTGTGTGGTGTTTACAGCCTAGCAGTGTCCCCATGCTTTAAAATGTATCAGTGTAGAGATGCTTCTATACCTGTGAGAAGATGAGACAGCAAGAGAACCAGGTAGCTGCAGGAGCTTTGTAGGTTTCCACCTGAGATAGATATGAAGATGCCTCAGTGTTTCTCATGAACAAATGCCTTGGAGTGTCCTGGAAAGCACTGGGCACAATCTGGGCAAGGAATGCATAGGTGTGTTAGTTGTGCATGGACCACAGAGAATTTTGTGAGACTAGATCCTGAACCAATTCAAATCTTCTACAGGAAGATGGCCTGGAGATGCATGGTGTGCACCTGCTAACCCCATGGAAAGTCAGTGGGTTCCCAAGGAAGAGAGAAACTGGAAGAGAATATGGCATTGCTTATGGCAATTCTGGGGATCATTGCAGAAGCTCCTCAATAGCACCTCAAGAAAAAGAGGCAGCATTGATCACCACCGAACCAGAAAGGACCTGCTGGCAAAAACATTGGTCAAAGCCTCTGTTGATGCCTGGCTTTGCTCATGTACTTGTCTTTCTACCACCTCCACCTTCACATCTTCCTGGAGTATAAATTTAATCAATCACTGTGTCGATGAGTGATGGAAGCAGATATTGCCAGATGGAAGGATAAAGGAGAAGCTGATCCCACTCCACACTCCCCCTGGACTTGCCTACTCAGAAGAGCTCCTAAGAAAGGGTGATGGAGTGAAGCTTCTATTCGGTTCAAAGCTATTTAATTGAGAAATAAAAAGTGTATATATTCAAAATGTACAGTCTGATGAATTGATACATGTTCTGTACTGATTTTTGACAGTCAAAATTATCAGTACATCCTCTACCATCTATAATTTCCATTGCATGTGGGGACAGGGAAGGGTAGGGGAAAGGGAGAGGGCACACAAAATCAGTTCTTTTATCAAATTATAAGTAAATAACACCATGTTACTAACTACAGTCACCATGCTGTACATTAACTACCCAGAATTATCCATCTTACAACTGAAAATCTGTGCCCTTTGACCAACATCTCATTCCCTCTACCTCCAGCTCCTGGCAAGCCTGCTTTGTGCTTCTATGAGTTCAGCTTTTTAAGTTCTGGAGGTTCTTCCTAGTTCAAAGCTGTGCTAGCCAATGCCATAGCCATTAGCCATATGAAACTATGCAATTTGATTTCTAATTAATCAAAATTAAACAAGATTAAAAATCTAGTTCATCAGTCACACTGGCCAGCTTTCAAGGCTCAGTAACTACATGCAACCATCTTATTGGACAGTGCAGACACAAGACACTGCTGTTGGAGAGGAGTGGCTTTGCATGCACTCATTACTGAATTCAAAGCCATCAGAAGACTTTTACTGTTACCAGAGGGTGAATAGACAGCATGATTTCACAAATACCGTTAAAGTCCAGAAAAGAATTTTATGTCACTTGATGAATTTTAGCTCTTCAGCATACTGTCAACATATATAGGCAAAATTCTCTGCCCCATTTAACCTTATCCATCATGATTTGGAAAAATAAAGATCAAGTTAGTGCCTGCATATATATCTACTCCATACTGATTTTTTTTTTTTCAAGAAGAGAGAGGGATGAATATCAAAGTCCCAGTAAAGGCATTCAAGCCAAATGAAATGGTGGCATTTCTGACATCGTACATGTTTGTTCTAGATTTTAAAAATAAACTAGAAAAGAAAAATATGTCTGAAGTGTTGTAACTATTGTAAAATTGTTGGATTGAAAATTCAAAATTTTTATGAAACCACATTTCTCAGATTTTTGTGAATTTGATTTCTGTCTTAATTGTTATAATAATCACTGACATGAATAAGTGAGATGCTCGAGAATTGACCTAGACTCCTATGAATTGTACCAATATTCAGTTTTCTTTTTAGCCATGCACATAAAGTGGAACAGAAGGAAGTTAGATTTAGTCCACTTGCAAATGCATTTGTTCTCTTTGGATCCATTACTTTCCCAGGATTTAATGTGATATATTAAAAACATAAAATCATATGAAATACTTTATCATAAACACCAACCTACCAAAAATTTCTTAGCACATTACTCCATGGGGAAATAAGTGTAAGTTTGCTGCTGAAAACATATGGCAAACTCACAAACACTGCTTTTGCAGGTGTTCTAAATGGGAATATTGTTGCTTGTAAATCTCCAGGAAAATGATAGCATGTTAGTGCTAGAGGTGCCAGAGCATGTAACATCCAATGTTTCCCTTTGACAGATGTGGAAATTGAGGCCCATTGTCACTTTCCTTGGGTAGCAATGTAATAACACATGAGTTAAGTATAGGAGATTGGAACAAGAGAAATGACATTCATGCACGGGTATGTATTTGCTGGGCAAACTGGGCAAGTTTCCCATATAAATGAGAATAATTAGATACCAACTGATAGAAGGCCAACCTTATAATTTCTGAAGGTAGATGATGTTTGCAACATAGAATTTACATTAGCATTCTTTTCACTTCTGTCTCTAAATGCCATTAATTTTTCAAGGATCACCTGCTTTAAGTCATATCATGAAGTGTTAGAAAGTGCCCACCTTCCTGTGTGGCCCCTGCTCAGGAAAGCTCACACCTCATGGGATGGCAGCCTGAGGTAGGTCCTTCCTGGGACACTTTCCCCAACATTGGCTGTTAGTGCTGCAGTAGGGTTAAGAGCAGGATGAAGGCAGTGTCCAGCCTCCTCTTCCCCATTTTCATGTTTTCCCTGTGAGCACAGGACATTCTACCCAGCTCAGCCCCATGCCCTTGCCAAGTTTTTCAGGAGAAAACTTCATCTCCTTGCACCTGATCTTTGTGCGCAGGATTTTGCATTATAGACTTCAGCTGGAAGGGTCAAAAGGCAAACTTCCACAAATTAATTTGAATGGAATAGGAAGTAAGAGGAATCCAGGCTGAACCAAAAGCCCTGTACCAAGGGCATATAGCCGGTGTCATGGAAAAGAGTGGCCACACAAGGGAGGGAGCACAGGTTGTTCTAGATTTAGTCTCCAAGTTACATAACAAATTCATCTATGCTTCAGGTAGTCATGAATAAATAGGAAACCAAGCACATATATTGCAATAAACAATGATTATTAATAATAGTAGTGACCAAACACGCAAAAACCTCTAACAGTGTTTATAGGCAGGAAACTTCTAGAGACGTAGCAGCAGCCAGTGTGTAGGACTCATGACATGTCACGTTCTGGACAGTCTCTAAGCATCTAGCTGACCCCTGTATCAAACTCCAGGGAAAGGACCCTGGCCCAAGGGTCTTTAACGTTCATGAGCTGCATGACAAAAGGAGCACTGTCCTCTGCCCTCCTGGATCAGAAACTGGGATGATCCAAGTTCTGTAGTCATAGCTCATGCCATGCAAGAACCTTGGCTTCTAACTCCGTTAGAAGGCACAGCTGGTCTCCATGGCTTCTGATTCTCAGTTCTAAAACAGCCCTGCTCCTTAAGAACAAGTTAACATATTTCAAAATTGTAGGCCACAACCCGAGTGTAAATCAAAAGTGCTGAATAGGTTTGAAATTGCCAAATCCAGGATCTGGGGGAAGAAGACGACTGCCTTCAGCCCAGTTACCATGTGTTCCTTTTTGTGACAACTTGAAGTACGGCTTGAAGCAGGGAGGGGCACTGAGGTTCTGAGTGTCATCGCTGTGTGCCTGGCCTCTGATGTGACATTCTCCTCCTTGGTCCTCGGTCTTCAATCCACCTGCATAGTTGCATCGGCCTGTGGTTATAGGATTTGCCTAGTCTTTTTTTTTTTTTTTTTTGGACAGGCAGAGTGGACAGTGAGA
The DNA here is from genome assembly GCF_051225735.1 of Oryctolagus cuniculus. NCBI lineage: Eukaryota > Metazoa > Chordata > Mammalia > Lagomorpha > Leporidae > Oryctolagus > Oryctolagus cuniculus. Next base: position 15,115,884 of record NC_142880.1, read on the forward strand.
GAGAGAGACAGGGAGAAAGGTCTTCCTTTATTGTTGGTTCACCCTCCAATGGCCACTGTGGCTGGCACTCTGCGCTGATCCAAAGCCAGGAGCCAGGTGCTTCCTCCTGGTCTCCCATGGGGGTATAGGAGCCTAAGCAGCTGGGTCATCCTCCACTGCCTTCTCAGGCCACAGCAGAGAGCTGGACTGGAAGAGGGGCAACAGGGACAGAATCCGGTGCCCCGACCAGGACTAGAACCCGGGGTGCCGGTGCTACAGGCAGAGGAATAGCCTATTGAGCCATGGCGCCGGCCAAGATTTGCCTAGTCTTAACTTTCCCCCAGCCAATATCCTTCCCTCTTCATGTTGGTGGTTGTGGATCTTTTAGGATCAAGTAGATTCTATTTGTTTGGTGGGGCTGCCACTATGAAGGACTACAATCTGGGCTTGAACACAGACAACTGTTTTCTTACAACTCTGGAAGCTGCAAGTCTGAGATCAAGGGGTTGGCAGGGGTGTTTTTTCTTCTGAGACCACCTCTTCTTGTATCTGCATGTGGGCTTCCCTCTGTTGTTCTCATAAAGACTGCACCCTAGTAATTAATGGCCTCTTGAAGTCCTCATCTGCAAATACAGGGGTACTTTGAGATATTGGAGGTAAAGACATTGGCATATTAATTTGGGGAGCACACAATGCATCTCAAAAAGGAGAATAAGGCACAGGGATATTGAGCTTCTCTCCCGCACTTCATGGGAGCTAAAGGAAAGTTCTGGACACTTAGTGTGGCCTCTCTTGGCCACATACTTCATGCAGACACTGCTTGTTTCCTTAAACCCCTGGGCTACAGACAGCTCTGCCTTGTGTGCAAATTGCATATAACATCACAGCTTTATGGAAAGTTGCTGTTTTCCCTACTTCTCAATGAGAAATTCCCTTGCTAAAACATATTTCGAGGGGGTTTGCCCCACAGGACATACTGGTAAAAATGTCCAGAGACCTTTATTGGCTGCCTTAATTAGGGAGGTGCTAAAGTTGAAGGAGGCCAGGGAAGCTGCTAAATACAAATTTCTTTTCTCTTGATTTTTGTTCACTTAGGTATTCATTTAAGAAGCAGACAGATAGACAGCGTTCCAGAGGATGCTTTGTTCCCCATTGCCAGCAAGGAGCCAGGCTGAACCTGTGAGCAGGGAACACAATGCAGATCTCCCTCTTGGGTAGCATAGATGGCAACTGAGCCCTGTCTGCTTCCTCTCAGGGAGTCAAGAGCCAGAACCTGCACTCAGTTCACTCTTGATATGGAATGTGGCACCCCTACTGGCATCAGAACTGCTGGGCCAAATGTGTGCCCCTTATTCCAATTTTAAAGCGTATGTTTAGGAACTCAAATGTTTTTCCTGGGCATCACATGATGTAATTTTCAAGTGGCAGCAGATTCTAAAAGGACAGAGCAAATGGGAAAAGAAGAAGTATTATGGAAAATGTTAGGGTAATAAATGAGTCTGTTCTGTATGTGAAAACTTATCCCACTACAATAAGAGCTCCAAAGTGACAAGAACACATTACTAGAAAGCCAGTGACAAGTAGAGGAGAATGCAGATAGCAAAGAATGTTTTCAGGAACATCCGGCTCCATACTGGACCCATTGTGTTCATATTTGTCAAGGCTAAAGGAAGATGGGGCTTACAGGGGTCTTTAGAATACATTACATTAAGAATGAATGCTTTTATATTCTGTATCTATTATTAGAATTTAACAATGTTCATGTAAATAAAAGCACTAAACTTATCTAGGCTCCAGGTTAATATCATGAACCCTCAGAAATCTCAGGAGAGAAAGCCCTGGGAGATGCTCATCCTTCATAGCTGCATTGTATTCCTTGGTGCTAACTTTTATGAGGATGACTGATGCACAAGCTTTGTCTCTTCATTCCTTGACATTCTCCCTTTCAATTAGCTTTTCCTGCATTCCTGTTTCACATGTTCTCTGTGGAGAAGCTTCACTGCACTCTGGTTACTAATGTTGCCAGAATTCAGTGAGAAAGAACATGCTCAAGTATATAGCCAGTTACAGTACAAGGATTGATTACTTACAGGTAGACAACAAGGGACCACAGAAGCCTGGGATTTATCGTGAACAGGTCCCCAGGGCTCTAAAGGCTGCCCGGAGTACACAGAGTCTTCACTGTGCCTGCTCCACTCCCACTATAACAGAGGAACCTCAAAACACCCCTAGACTATAACACGTGATCCCATGGAACACTAGGCTTTCATGCAGTTGGACGTCCTGTTCAAGGAGGGCAGATGGAGCCAGAACTCCAGCTTTTCCAGCCAGCTCCACACCTTCTCCAGATGTTGCATCCCCTGAACAGGCTCCAGCTGTTCAAGAGAACTACAGCAAGAATGGGAGAGCCATCTGTCTCTCTCCAAAGTACATAGGTTTGTCCTCAGCAACAATTTGCCATGCTCCAAAAATCTCCATTTCCATCATCTGTGGTCTCTTCCTCATACCTTTTCATGTTGGATAAACTTCATGGTAACAGATCAAGGCTCTAAATAATTGACCACACATTTGTCACTCATTATTACTCCATTCATATCTTCATTTTACCAGCTCATATTCCACAATTATTTCATACAATTATTTCCAACTACCTTGCCCTTTCTTCTCCATTATATTCATTGCACAATCCTGCATCCAGCCACTGACCATACTCAAAAAAGAGCAGATCAAATTAACTGGTTATGTTCATGACCTTGAAGCTCAAATGAACCCTAACAACCACCCAGGAATTCTACTCTATTTTCCTTAATATATTCACTGCCCCATTCTCTGGGGTGACTTCTTAACACCTCCCTTTCTTTTTCAGACTCCCTATGGCCACATTTCACTCACTCTCCAGCTAAAAATCTTGACTCAAACATCATCAAAATTATCAAAGACCTATGTTGACTTAAACATGATCCCCTTCCCTTTTGAACTGAGAAAAAGCCAATCCCATGTTTACTTTGGATTTCATCCCCTGTTTATTCTTTTATTTATAACTTCTTTAGCTGCATCAATATATCTTGTCATTTATTGCAAAAACACTAATCAACAGTCATATATTCTCTATGCCCTATGTTTAAAATTGTCCCATTTTCTGCTCCCCTCTTTGTAGTAAACATACTATTCCTTCACCCTCTATCACCCTCTATGAACTTTTATTAAAGCTTTTATTTGATGAATGCATTTTCCTAAGTACAACTTTAGGAATGTAGTGGTTCTTTCCCCCATACCTGCCCTCCCACCCTGACTCCTGTCTCACCTCCTACTCCTTCTCTTATCCTCTTCATTATGGTTCACTTTTAGTTTAACTTTATATACAGAGGGCCAAGGGCTATGAACATCTTGATCCTCAGACTGTTTTTTTTTTCATCCCTGTGAAATTATTTTGCCAAAATAACCAAGGATTTACATTTTGCAAAATCCAACAAATACTGCTGTGCACACATTTCCTTGATATTGCAGTCTTGTGATGACGTTCTCCTGGGCTTCTTGCTCCTTTTTTGACTTCCACATCATCTTAGTTTCTTCTCCCATTCTATAATTTCTTAAGTGATCATATAGATTCATCAGTAGCCATCACTTGCAATAATCTATTTCCTTTTCTGCCTCTTATCATGATTTCTTTCAATTCTATTTTCTAAACAATCTCTCACTGGGACCCTTTTTACTCTTTATCTAAAGCCTATCCTTAGAAAATCTCATGACCTTTTAAGAATTACTTGTACAGTAATGACTGTGAACTTCTGACCCAATAGCTCTCTTGACTTATAGTGTAATGTATGCTGTTGCCTACTCAACTTCAAAGTTTGGATGCTTAACATTAAATTGCAAAATAGTTTCCTCCTATATATTCTTTCATTTAAAAAGACTAAATTACAGCTTGTTTCTGTAGCCTAAATCCTGTGAATATCTTTGAGTCTTCCATTTTCTTTGTCACACAAGTCTAGTACATAAACAAATCCTGTGAATTCTACATTCAAACATGTCCAGAATTTTCCATTTCTCTTTATCTTCATTGCCACTTCCCTAATCTTAATTACCTTCTTTTGTTATGGGACTACTATTTTAGACTCCTAAATATATCTTCCTCTTTTTCTCATTGCCTCTTCATCAATTTTTTTTTTTTTTTTTTATGAAGGACAGAACAATCTTTAAAACGAAAAGGCAAGGGCAAGAATTCTGTGTGTGCTTCAGAAACCTGCACACCATGGTAGAATGTTCGAGTTTGATACTTGTCTCTGGCTTCTGATTTCAGCTTTCAGGGAGGCAGCAGGTGATGGCTTAACTACCCGGGTTCCTACCACCTACTTGAGAGACCTGCACTGAGTGCCTGGCTCTGGCTCCAGCTTTTGCACACATTTGGGAGCGAATCAGTTGTTCTCACTGTCTGTCTCTCTACTTCCTTTTTTTTGACAGGCAGAATTAGAGAGAGAGAGAGAGAGAGGTCTTCCTTTTCCGTTGGTTCACGCCCCAAATGGCCGCTATGGCCAGCCTGCTTCGCCAATTCAAAGCCAGGAGCCAGGTGCTTCTTCCTGGTCTCTCATGCGGGTACAGGGCCCAAGCACTTGGGCATCCTCCACTGCCTTCCCAGGCTACAGCAGAGAGCTGGACTGGAAGAGGAGTAACGGAGACAGAATCCGGCTCCCCAGCCGGGACTAGAACCCGGGGTGCCAGCACTGCAGGGGGAGGATTAGCCAAGTGAGCTGCGGTGCCAGCCTCTCTACTTCTTTTGATAAACAGATTAAATAAGATAAAACATTCGATAATTTGCCTACAATTTATTATACCCTGCTTAAATTAGGACATCAAACTCTTAACATGGTTGAAAATGCTCTTCAAATTTCCCCCTGCCATTCACTCTCTCACTCTATCTTGTATCACTCTCCCATTTAGGTTCTACACAAGCTTTCCTTTCTGTTTTTCTAGTAGTGAAGATACTTTCTACCCTAAGTCTTCACACTGCTTTAATTCTGTCTATGACGTGTTCCCATTCCATTTTTAATACTTCCAGGTTCATGTCAAAGATTTGTTCTGAAAGGCTTTGTCTGATATAGGGCTGCCATCACAAACTCCACTTTCAAATACTCATCATCCAGTTTAGTTCTTGTTGCAAAGACATATCCTCTTCTCTGCTGAACTGGGAAAAAGTCAATCCCATATTTACTTTGGATTTCATCCCCTATTTATTCTTTTATTTATATCTTCTTTCACTGCATCAATATATCTTGTCATTTATTGCAAAAACACTAATCAACAGTCATATATTCTCTATGCCCTATGTTTAAAATTGTCCCATTTTCTGCTCCCCTTTGAAGTAAACATACTATTCCTTCACCTGACCCAATCCCAGCCATTGCAACCATTTGTAAAGTGAACTGTTGGATAGAGGACCTCTCTCTCTTTCTGTAACTCTACCTTTCAAATAAATAAAACAAATCTTTAAAGAATGTTTTCAAAATTTTATCTGTAAATAATTGTAGATTTATATGCATGTATAAAAGATATGACAGAAAAATTTTGTGCACCACTCTGTGGTTATATTTTGTAAGACAATAGCTTAACATCACATCTATGGAATTAATGTTGATGAAATCAACCTTACTCATATCTCACCAATTCTACTACACACATTTATGTGTGTGTCTCTTTGGTTCTTTGCAACTTTACTATAGAAAGAGATTTCTCAGATCCTCACCTTAGTAACAATGTAGAGCCATGCTGTGGCAAGTACTTCTTATGCAACTATGTTACAGCCAGGACTATAGCTTTCTCACCCCACTCCCTTAATCCCTGGCAAACATTAATGTCTTTTTCATCTCCATGTTTTCCTCTTTTCAAGAATGTAATATAAATGGAATTAATAGTAACTATTTGGAAATGGCTTGATTTCATCCAATGTAATTCCCTTGAGATCCTTCCAAGTAGTTGGGTGTTTCAATAATAGTTCTTTTTGGTTGTTGAGTAGTATTCCAAAATATGGATGTACCACAATGTGTTTATTTATTTACACATAAGGATGTTTTGGCTGTTTCCAGTTTTGAGCTATTATGAATAAAATTGCTATGAATATTCACGTGCAAGTGCTTTGTGAAGTTAAATTGTTATTTTTATGGGGTAAATACCACACACCAGTATTTTAAAACTGGGGAACAAATAAAGGTTAAATGCAAGTATAAATGAAAAGTCAAGAGTCCCTAAGAAACTGAGTAGGTGTGAAAGATAAGTATTCGAGTTTTTTCTTAGATAGGAAATATGCTCCTTTTTCATTTTGAAAACTTTACTATCACTGTTTCTTAACCACGCCAAAAAATTTAAACTTACTTTACAAAGATTAACAAAATCTTACTATATAAATGATTAGTAATCCAGTAATTGGTAAAGTATGTTCAACATTTGTAATATCAAGCAAATTATGTTCCCCTTCACCCAAACACAAGAGCCTTATAATTATATATATTTTTCAAAGATAAAATCAATTTTATTGTTCTTGCTGGATTTTGCATTGCTTGTGCTGTTATTAGCATTTTATATGGCATAAAGTATAGAAATTGTTTAATAACTACCACGTAATAAAGGTTTGAGTTGGCCAACTTTGGTTCTCTCTAGACAGACAATAATGTGATTATAGGTATTTGGTGCACACACACAATCAAAAATTGAAAAAATGTAGTCATTGCACTAATTATTTGCTCTGCATTAAAAGACCATACTATTTTCTTTGACGTTTTTAATGAACAACTGAATTGTCTGTTAGCTCCAGACAACCAGAGAATTACTATTGATCTCGGTGTGTTTTCAAGATGCTTGTCAGTCAAGGCTACATCCTTTATGCAACTTTTATTTTCCTCCAGAATGTCTGCTGCAATTTTCTAAATGAGACAAAATCTTTGCTTTCTAATTCATTGAAAAGAAAGACCCCATTCAATGTATGTCCCTTTACCTCAATATACTTCTGTTCTTATTCTCTTCTATTACTTTCTAGCCATTATGAAAATATTATATTTTTTCTTCTAATTCTGAGAGGTAATGAATGTCTCAGATTCCATGACTTTATAATTCTTTGTCCTCTTTCCTCATTTAATTTTTTTCTTTCCTGACTTAAAATATGCAAAAAAAAAACACCTTTCATTCTGAAAAAAAATATTTTACCATTCTTGGTCCACTTATTTTGTTTAATCAAATTTTGCATGGCTATAGTTCAAAAGCTTCATTTCCTTCTATTTTTCTTTAGCTCGCTTAAAAGCATGCTCCAAAAAAAAAGCACAGTAATTTCAAATTTTACAAGAGTAGTCTCTTTTTTCAACAATAACAACAACAGTAATAATAATGGTTTTTCTTTCATCACACTGCTGACACTTATATCAATATTTCTTACCAATTCCATCTGAAAATTTTGTCCTATTCATGGTATCAGGAATAATTCCTTTTCTTTAATAAATATTAAATTTGTACTATTTCCTATTCCATGAGGATCTTTAAGCCCCTTCTTTTTTTGAAGCATGAATGATCTGAAGTAAACTAAAATGCTGTCCAAGGGAAAGCTTTAGGAATATGTTCTGTGACCTTAGAGTGAGGGACCCAACAGGAACCAAACATAATATGGTCATATCCTTTATAGTAGTACATTGTGCTTTAGTGAAATACTAGAATATACCCTCCGTGAAACATGCCTCCACACAGCAGCAGCAAGTAAGGCTTTGTTTGTGGTGGTGGTGGTAAGGGAGATTCTGACTTCCTTCCTTTTCCTTTTAATGTCAAATAAGTATCATTCAGATCCTCAACAAATTCCTTACAGAAGTAGTAAAACTTTGTTAGAAAAATAGAGTTGGCTCAGAATTTTAGCATACCCGATTGAGCCTCCACCTGCAATGATGGTATGCCTGTGGGCTCCACTCCAGATCAACTCTCTGCTATGACCTGGGAAAGCAGTGGAAGATGATCAACGTGCTTAGGCCCCTGCAATACACATGGGAGGATCAGAGGAGGCTCTTACCTTCTGGCTTCTGCCTGGACTAACCCTGGCTATTTCAGCCATTGCAGGGGTGAGCCAGTAGATAGAAGATATATTTCTCCCTCGCTCTGTATCTGGCTCTCTCTCTGTAAAATAAAATTTTCTTTTTTCTTTATTTTTATTTATTTATTTATTTTTGACAGGCAGAGTTAGACAGTGAGAGAGAGAGAAAAAAAGTCTTCCTTTTTCCTTTGGTTCACCCCCAAAGTGGCCGCTACGGCCAGCGTGTTGCTTCACCAATCCGAAGCCAGGAGCCAGGTGCTTCCCCCTGGTCTCCCATGCAGGTGCAGGGACCCAAGCACTTGGGCCATCCTCCACTGCCTTCCTGGGCCACAGCAGAGAGCTGGACTGGAAGAGGAGCAACTGGAACAGAATCCAGCACCCCAACCAGGACTAGAACCCCGGGGTGCTGGCGCCGCAGCTGGAGGATTAGCCTAGTGAGCCATGGTGCCAGCCAAATAAAATTTTCAAAGGAGTAAAATAAATATTTTTAAAAAAGAAAGAAAAAGAAAAACAGAAAGAATTTGAAATGAGATGAGCTAAACATCCGTGAGTCTATAAGGTGGTCTGCAATTCCCCCAGAAAGAGAAAAGCTAACTGCAGTTGTAACACTTTCAAATCTTTCACATCTTTTCACTATGACTATTCAATGGAAATTTATCTTGACCTAAACTCTCCTATTTTAACATAGATTGGTCAGGAACCTAGGGTGCTCTTCTAGTTACAATACCATCCTTTTCAATGACTCTTTGATAGTGCTAAGCTAAGGAAACTCAACCCAGATCCAAGCAAGTTACACTACACCTGCACACACACACACACACACACACACACACGTGCACAAAGCACATTTTTCCTAGGACACCAAAAATAAATAACATCTTTTTTTCTCCTACAGAATGATCCAGAGCCATTTTCATTATTTTGAGAATTAAAGCCATCACAATGAGATATTATCTGTGTAAAAGGAGCAAAACACAACCTTGGATATATAGGATGCTCACTTTCATCTAACAGAGTTCATATAAATCTTTGCAGCTGTTATCCTGAAAATAATGAAATTAAAACGATGAATATAAACGAGGAAGCCCCTCACATGACAATGACCCCCATTGGCCTTGCACTTCTCCCCTACCCCCAGCTTACTTTTACATATCCTGGAACATAATAAGCCTGCCACCACTAATGTTATAAAGTAGTAATTGTTCCTAATTGCTAGGGAGGCGACAGACCATTCTGATAATGTTGTGAAACTGTAAGAAAGGGGGAGGGAGAACATTCACAGGCCCAGCAGTCATTACCCACTAATTTGGCCTGTTTGTGTGGGGACAGCTCATTATAGCCCTTAAGAAACCTCAGAATAAAGAGGGAAAGTAGGTAGGAGGCAAGGTTAAATCATTAGTGTTCAGCAGATTTTTTTTTAAGATTCAAAGAATAGGATTAAGGGCGGGAAATGTGACCAGAGTAACAATTAAGAAATGGTAGAACGTTCTGAACTAAGTGAGTTTTATGTTTTTGTGGGAGTAGAGGTATATAAGAATTCTATATTATGGCATAAAAAATGACATGTCACTTTTATTACACTGTTTCAATTATGACCCTGATCATCCTCTTACATTTTATGGTGCCAATCTCATCCTTAACGAGAGATTTATTCTCATGAGTCCTAAAAAGATTTTCACAAAATAATATGTGAGAAGGTTTTCATGTCATTTTGTTCTTAGCATTTGTAGATTTGTTTTGGGAGTTAGAAACATAGTTGTGCACACACATATACAGATAAAGTACAGATTTTGCTAAGAAATTCTCAACTGTAATCTGTTAGCCTGAATTTAATGCATATATATGGAAGTATCATATTTATGATACTTCTGTTTAAAGAATAAGCGTATGAACTCTTGAGTTTATATGAATATGTGTTGCATATTCATATACCTGTATATGTCATATATATTTGTAAAATAATCAATTAGCATACAGTGCTTCAAAGTTTTCCATAGTCATTATTTTTAATATTCCTTGAAAAAAAGTCAGTATTTTTCCAACAAATCTCTGTGGTTGCCATTAAAGCTTTTTAATATAATGTGAAATTAAGTGGCTCAATAATTTTAAATTAAAATGAGGTTGCAATTGATTTTCCAAGAAAGAATCTATGTATATTTTAAATATATACTCACTGAAGGACTTTAGAAAAAGCTCTAGAATTATTATATACCCCATATGTTTGCTAAGGTGTAAGAATATAAAATATAACAATATATTATAAAAGCAGAAGCATTCAATCACTCTAAGATTTCAGCTAGAATATATTAATGGTGCAAAAGTCATACATCTTACCTACACATACATTACATAATTCCACTCTATTGTAATGCAAAACGAACTTCCCAAAATCAAAAGTCAGATTAGATTATTAAGGGGAATTATGGGTGGTAAAGAAAGTAGGCATAAATTTGTAAAAACTATCATCAACTATCAAAAAACAATTCAAAACAAGCCACAAGCCCCATCTACTAATGATAAGGCATTATCTTCACTTATAGACAAAGCAGACTGTGACTGACTACATTTATTATTGTCATTTTCCTCCTCTTTGAAACATTTATCAGTATCTTCCAGTGAATGACATGTTTTTCTCTACTTAGCAACTCCTGAAGCTCATGACATACAAACTGAATATAAAAAATAATTCACTTTCATTCTGCTTTTCAAATATTTTTGTATTGTATTACACCAGTAGCTTTCTAAATTATTCGTCACAAAATCGTCTTGAAGTCTACCAGTAACTCCATGCTGATTCCTCAATGGCACTTCTACTCTACCTCAGTGTTCTCTATATAAAAACATCAAAAATGCCGGATTGTTTTTCTACTTGGCTTATTACAGAATTATAATGAGAAAGTAGAAAAATCAGGTAGTCCCTCTGCCAGTTGCCTACTGCTATTGAACTCCAGTTTCTATTGTGTTGGATTATAAGTGCTCAACCTACAATCTACACATCTTAGAGAGTGAAGGCTTGAAAGGCGTCTTGGGATCTGTTATTCAATAATCATATTTCCAAATGAGGACACAGATTTACTTTGTTCTATAGCTTATATACAAATATCATGAAAGGGATTTCAGCATTTGCAGATTGTGGCATCAATGAAGCGATCTAGTACCAACACTCCATGAGTACTGAGGGACAACTCTGTGTCCATGTATATACATACATTTGTATTATATATTATACACACACATATGTATATATGCCTATACAACAGATGTAGGCTAGAGTATGATTTAATGTTGCAAAGGTCATACATTTTACCCATATATATATATATATATATATACATGTTTTTAATTAAAATCAGAGGAATAAGATTAAAAGAGGGAAATAATACCAGAGTTACAAGTGAAAAACAGTAGAATGTAGAGCAGGTGTTGTGGTGCAGCTTGCATCCCTGACACTCATTCAAGTCCCAGCTGCAACACTTTCAATCCAGCTTCCTGCTAATATCCCTGGAAAGCAGAAAAAGATGACACAGTACTTGGGTCTCTGCACCCACGTGGGAGAACAAGACTGAGTCTTGGCTTCCTGGCTTCAGCCTGGTGCACATTTTCACTCTTACAGTCATTTTGTGAGAGGGAGGAAAATGAACAGGGTTGAACCAGGGAATGGACGATCTCCTTCCCTGTCCCTGTCTTTCTGTCTCTCTCTGTTGTTCTGCCTTTCTAATAGATTAATTAATAAAGCTTTTCATAAAAAAAAAAATAAAGGTAGAACACTCTGAACATAGCAGGTAAAGCCACCACTTGCAATGCCAGCACCCCATATAGGCACTGGTTCCATGCCTGCTGCTCCACTTGTGATCCAGCAATCTGCTAAATGGCCTGGTGTGAGCAGCAGAAGATGACCCAAGTATTTGGGCCCCTGCTATCCACATGGAAGACCGGGATGAATCTCCTGCTCCTGGCTTCAACCTGACCCCGAGCTGACTGTTTCAGCCATCTGTGGAGTGAACCAGTAGATGGAAGATCTTTCTGCGTGTCTCTTCCTCTCTCTATGTAATTCTGATTTTCAAATTAATAAGTAAATATATAAATGTTTAAAACACAAAAAGGTGCTGCTAGACATACCACAATGTAGAAGATGGTCCATCTCAACCAGAATTTCTGTTTTAAAATTTCAATACTCCAAGGCTGAGAAGCTCGCGCTCTCATGTCTCTCTCTCTCTCTCTCTCTCTATATATATATATATATCTTTATTTATTGATTGCTCATATATATCAAATATATTAATATAAAATTTATTGAATTAAAAAAGGAATCACTACATAGACTCAACCATTACTCTGATGGGAAATACAAATAGATAAAATTCCATCAATACATTGGTCATGCAAAAAGCTAATTATAGGGAAGGCAGAAAATTAAGGAAACCTCATGAAACATGAGCATCAACTTTTAGATTTGAGACAGATAATCATAAACAGGAATTTTAATTACAAATCTATTTAATGTATCCATTTATAATTTATTTTTCAGGAATTTAAGAAGATTATAATTAAAATAATATATTCTGTATGACAATAATTTAAAGAAAAAAGGGAAATAAATAAATGTGATCTAAAGCTTAAACACATAAGAATAAAAATGAGCACCCATTATGGGTACTTTTTATAAGCCAAATAATAAAGAGAAACCTGATGTGATTACATAAGTAACATTTATTGCTTGATAAAATTAAAAATATTAATTCATCATGAGAAAAAATACATACACACATATATACTCCTAACTCAATTTTGAAGGAAATGTGTAATGTGGGGAATTTATAAAGGATCACTGAACAATTTAGTGCACATTGACAGTTTTGAAAAACTACACAAGTTTTTTAAAATATGACTACCTTGTGGCTGGCACTGTGACATAATGAGTAAAGCCATGGCCTGCAGAGCTGGAATCCCGTATGGGCACCGGTTCCTGTCCCGGTTGCTCCACTTCCAATCCAACTCTCTGCTATGGCCTGAGAAAGCAGAAAAAGATGGCCCAAGTCCTTGGGCCCTGCACCGCGTGGAAAACCTGGAAGAAGTTCCTGGCTCCTGGCTCCTGACTTTAGCTCCAGCCATCTGGGGAGGGAACCAGCAGAGGAAGACCTTTCTATCTCTGCCTCTCATTTCTCTGTGTAACTCTGAATTTCAATTAAATAAATAAATCTTTTTTCAAATAAATGGCTACAGTTTTTTAAAGAAAGTCACAAATTCAAGGTCATAATATATAATGAACATGATTGGAACACCTTCTCCATGGCAACAGGAAATGATATGTTTGGGTTGGCCCAGAGAATTAAATACAGGGTTTCAGAACCCAAATACTCACACTAGGGTTTGAAAAACTCAGTTAACCCCCTTATGTCCCTAAAGCAAATCTTGTTCACCATAGAATTCGTAAAGTTTATTGGGACACACTTATTTTACCTATAGTCTATCCTTCTTCTCATACTGCATAAGTTAGTGGCTGTGACAGACACTAAAGTTCTCAAAAATCTAAAGTCTGAACTATGGGATTCTCTCCAGAAAAAAAGGCTTTCTGATTAAAAAAAAAAAAAAAAAAAAAACTACAAAGAACCCAATACTTTTGTCCATCCTTCAAATGTCACTGCTGTTGGATAATGCTTGACAAAAGTCCAATAGCTGATAGTTCAAATCATTTATTGTCTGAGAGTTGGGATAATTTGTGTTGTTGAGGAGGGGGGAGATAATAATTTATGAAAATTGGATAGGATTCTATATATTCTTTCCTAAGATAACAAGAAATTTAGTGTTATCAATTATTAATATGATGAAAAACCTGGTTAATAACCTTGCATAGAGGGCCGGTGCTATGGCGCAGTGGGTTGACACCCTGGCCTGAAGCGCTGGCATTCCATATGAACGCCGGTTCTAGTCCCGGCTGCTCCTCTTCCAATCCAGCTCTCTGCTATGGCCGGGGAAAACAGTACAAGATGGCCCAGGTCCTTGTGTCCCTGCACCCATGTGAGAGACCTGGAAGAAGCTCCTGGCTTCAGATCAGTGCATCTCTAGCCATTGTGGCCATCTGGGGAGTGAACCATCGTATGGAAGACCTCTCTCTCTGCCTCTCCTCTCTCTGTGTAACTTTGACTTTCAAATAAATAAATAAATCTTTAAAAAAAACCTTGCATAGGCCATTTTATTATAAACTTGTCAGTTTTTAAAATTAAAAGTATGAATTATATCAGTCCTATAGCAGGCAGAATTCTAAAGATGATTTTTACATCCCCTACACCCAAAACTTCCATCACTTGGTTCAACTGAACAGTAGTCTAAATGCTGCTGAGAAGGATCTTTTCAGATGCAACTGAAGCTAGTAGAGGGAGACAGAGAGAAAGAGAGAGAGAGAGAGCTTCCATCCATTGGTAACACCCCTGCCAAGTGCTTCAACAGCCTGGGCTGGGCCAGACTAAAGCTAAGAACACAGAACTCCATCTGTGTTTCCCATATGATTGACAGCAACCCAAGTACTTGAGCCATCATTTGCTGCCTCAAAGGATGCATTAACAGGAAGCTGGATAGGGATGGGAGTAGTTGGCACTCAAATCAGCACTTGGATGTTGGATGAGGGTATCTCGAGCAGTAGTTTAAGGCTTTTCCACAACCACAACTCCTACCTCTGAAACAACTTTATAAGATTTTCTATGGAATCTTACAGACATAATTCACTACTTGCCCTAGAAAGCTTGATGGATTATTAGTACTGTTGGTAAGTCAGACAAGTTTATTCCACCTCTGTATTGGTAATGTTAAGACTTCTCACATTGTGGAAAACCTTTATCAACAATGTTGTGTGTGCGTCATATGGTTTTGAAGGTTTATAAAAGACTAGTTTATTCCTCCAGGCATGTGCGACATTGTGGACTGCTGACATATTTCAAGTGCTGGGTATCCAGAATATATCTATCATCGTATGACTGACCTCTGGCCCTACACGTTTGGGCCATGGTATTGAAACAACTGAAAATAGCTTAATTCAATGTAAAAGTGACTGCAAACTACTTAATAATTCCTATCAAACTAAAAGCAAATGTATCAACAACTTAATTTTCCTCTACCAAGATACCCAAGTATACCATAATGAAACACTATCTATCATGGAGGGAAAGTCAAAAGGAAAGGAGGCAGCAGTTAAATTATTCTACTTCTACAAATTTTAAGAAAAGTACATGACCATGGGACCAGATAGACTTCTAATAACCTTGATAAGGTCAGTGCAAATGAGGGCCTCTGGAGCTTATATAAAGCATCTTTTCCTCTACCTACATTAGATTAGAACATGCTCATTTTTCTTTCAAAAATTTATAGGCAGTTGATGTGGTCAGTTGTCTTCCTTATGTGGTGATAAATGCAATCTTTACTGTCCTTTTCACCAGCATTGGTGAAATGGCTAATTGAGATTATTAGCATAGTCTGTGAACATACTGTCATAATGTAGTATTCTTATTAACTCAGCTAATTGGTCAAGGATAGTACATTTTAGTGGTAGTAGGAAATGCTAAGATTATTCTAAAATTATTTATGTATATATATGCATATATATATATTTAAAGGCATGCAATTTAGAATGGAATTTGAGCTGCTTTCTTAATATACCACATTTAATCCATTATATCATTTCATCTTCCTGACTTCTAAGGTTACAATGAATCCAAATTTTGGTAAATGTAGATATAAATATTTCCTTATGAAAAGATATGCCCCTTCATTTAAGTGGGAAACAACTAACGTGCCTACCAATACACATCAACTACAGGAGGAGAGATATTTAGAATTTTTCTTAGGAATTCTAGAAGCCATTTTAGATTTGACACTAATGCGGTCAAGTGCAATAGTACAGATTGTATAATTCCAACACTCCAGATTCATTTTTCATTTAAAAAATGAATGCCCCTCTAAAGTCAGCTTGAGGACAGAAGAAATAACAAAAAGCACCCATGGGATTGAGAATATGGTGCCTGACGCCGTGTGAAGCTAGCAAGCAGTCCCTTGGGGTGATTCACATCTAAAAGTGCAAGCTTCCATGTTCCTGTGAAAAGTGGATTTCAGTTTGTTTTTTGTTTAAACTGAAGCAAATATGAAATAGCTTTTGCATTTTTCCACAGGTTATCCTTTAAGAAATTTATTTAACACTCCAGTAATGTAACGGTTGATTTCCTATATAACTTCTATATGTTTTAAAAGATCATAGGTATACTCCATCAAAAAAAAAAAAAAGGAAATGAAATGAAAAGAAAGATTATTTCACTTTTAGCAAGTTGAGCCAATATTATCTTGAATGGATGTGATAGGAGCAAATATGTGTGTGTGCATATGTGTGTATGTGTGTGTGTATGTGTGCATGTGTTTATGTGTGTTTTTGTGTATGTGTGTACCATCCCATATTGAGAGAAGCATTTTCTATAAAAGAATGATCAAGCAAACATAAAGAATAGCGTGAGACAGTATTTTGAAAACAGAAGCACTTGAGAAATATTTTTTTCATTTTTAAAATAGGATAACTATTTGCCAAATGTTTAAGTTGGGTGACTGCTACAATATTTAAATTTTTGTATGAAATTAGCAGGCTTTTGGCAAAAAAAAATACACAAGACAACTGCCAGATTAAAATGCATACACTCAATCTGTCCTTTAGCTCACCACTCATCCCCTCCTCCTCTGTTTGCTCCCTTTTTCTTTCACTTTCCTTTAATCAAAGGGAAAAGTGGTTTTTTTTGCAATCAGAAATGGAAATACATTCTGAATGTGTGAAGACTGAACAAAATGATTAATCCCAGACCATTCTGGTTTATTAAAAGCATTCTGCTGTAATTTTGTTAATCCAGAAGAATGTATTTCTTGTTTATGGAGAATTCAAAATAGCTGAATAACAACATATGTTCATGTACCATCTTTTAAATGTCCACATTGCAACTGTTCATTTGCTAATATCTCAAATAGCTGTAAGAATATTGGAAGGATTAGTTCCTTTAAACTAAAGCTAGTCCTTTATAAAAGCAGATATATGAGGGTTTCAGCAATTTGTTCTCTCTCATTTCTGCATATTTCCCTGAGAAGCAAATGTATATTCTTATATGTGCACATATAGAACCACACACATATGCACACACAGAGATTCACATACACACATTCGTAGTTTAAATTGATTGCAAATTGGTATTGTCTATTTTATATGCTTAACATTCTTTATCCTGGTATATCCAGGTCATTTTTATCATGTCATTGGATATTCTTTGGAAATGGTTCTTAATGTTGATTTATTTTCTATTATGTATCCAATAACTTATTTAATCAATTCTCCAATTGTTTAACTTTGATTATGTGCAATGACCCCTTCTTGCACAAACACAATCAATAATACCGTTGATCCTCTCTGTCCATGGGCTCTGTGCCTGTGGATTCAAACAACCACAAATTTAAACATTCAGAAAAATTGTGTTGATATAGGACATGCACAGGCTTTTTTCTTGTCATTAATCTCTAAATAATGTAGTTAAACTACTCTTTATCCAGAATTTCCATTGTATGGGTACTATAAGTAATCAAGAGATGAGTTTGAGACTATAGGAGGGTGTACATAGATTATACACAAGCATTTATTACTATATCATTTTGTTCTGAGCATCTGAGGATTTTGGCATCCATGGGGAAGTCATAAAGTTTCATTAGCTAGAGTCAAATAACATCTCAAAGTTTTAGCCTATGATTGCCAACTTCCCAACATACTTAGAAATTTTGACTATCCTTATTAAATGTTAAATCTATCAAGTAGTTGTAAAAAGATAATATTTTATTAATTTCTTTTCTTTTAATACTGATGAGGTTATCATTGGTTTATTAAAAATATTTTTCTATTGCTGATTCCTGTCCTTTGCTCTTTTGTCAATTGCTATTTTTATCCACATGTAGACTTGTAAGAGATATATTAATGTAGATTTGTTTGTACATGTATTCTTTTTTTCCAATTTGAGATCACATTCCTGTGTTTTTTTCAATCCCTATTATTTATTTATTTACATATCTTGCTTTACTTAGAGAAAAATTTAAGTCTTCATTTCTCAATATTCTCATTTACTTCATCTTGCTATTTTCTTCATAAAATAAATGCTTAACTACCACTTATAATTACTGTCATTTGCATCTAGAAAGTTGTTTGAGGAAGTGCTCGAAAGTTGAAGACCCTATTGGAACAAATATTGGTCCGTTTTATTATCTTACCAATGGAACAAGTTGCTGTTTTTACTTTCTCATTCCATGACTGTAGCTAATAATGAACGGAATTCTCATATTTTTATATGGCTGCATTATTGACCGTTTTATCAAAGCAAAATGATCAAATTAGTGACAGTATGAGCTTTTTTTTTTCTTAAATAAATGTGAGGGAATGATGATAATATGTTGTAGAGAGGTGATTGTGATAACCAATGGTACAAGAGTGTCCAATGGAAGAGTTGAAGTTCTCATCTCTATTTGGCAAAGTTTTTGAAGTAATTTTGAGAAGTCACTGGTAGGTCTAATGCAGATATTCTCTGGCTTTTCGGTGTGAAGAACTCTTTGCACTCTTAATAAAGTGACAAAACATATTTCTGCAAGATTGTCTGCCAAATTCCCAAGATTGAATAATCATAGTTCC
Organism: Oryctolagus cuniculus; assembly: GCF_051225735.1. Classification (NCBI taxonomy): domain Eukaryota; kingdom Metazoa; phylum Chordata; class Mammalia; order Lagomorpha; family Leporidae; genus Oryctolagus; species Oryctolagus cuniculus. The sequence continues at coordinate 15,134,609 of NC_142880.1, forward strand.
TCTGTCAGCCATTCTTTTAAGTAAGAAATGCTTTTCCATGGGGAAAAAAAGCATTATGACAACCTGTGCCTCAATTAAATTAGGCATTTTATTTGGACAATTATTGTACATGCAACAAAATGCTTTACGTATAATTCCTATGTTGTCAAGCAGGATATAAAAAGGTCTAAACACAAGGGCTGAGATGTAACAAAATTAGTATTTCTTTCCACTTCATGAGGGACATTCTTAAGGGACATAGGCTTTTATTTTTCTCTTTGTGTGTGTCTCTGTGTGCATATGCACCTGTGATGTCCAAAATAATACAGTAAGTATAGTGTACTGTTACCAGCAACTGATCCGGGGTAAATCACGAGATTCATAAGGGTTACTTAATATTTACGACATCCAGATAATTTAATGTTTGTTTTCAAGCATTTATATAAAGAATGATATTCAGTGATTAGTTGTTGGTGATAGATATTGAGCCATAATTGGATTAATATAGTTTTGGAAACCATTTACTATCTCTCAGTTTATAAGTGAGATAGTAAAGAATATTCTTTTATTCCAGGTGAATCTTTTATTTAGTGAATTACTGAATCATTGGAGAGTGAATTTGTTTTACTGACTTTAAATCCATGAAAGCATTGAGTAATGGTTGAACAAGGTGCTTCCAAATTATTTTAAATATTGTACACAGGTCTCCAGCCAACGTAATATAATAACCTCACCTCTAAAATGCTTCAGTAGTTTATTTTTAATTTTAAATTATTGAATGGGGAAAAGTTGGAAGCATTTCCACTGAGATCTGGTACCAGACATGGATGCCCACTCTCACCATGGCTATTCAATATAGTTCTGGAAGTTTTAGCCAGAGCTATTAGGCAAGAAAAAGAAATTAAAGGGATACGAATTGGGAAGGAAAAAGTCAAAATATCACTCTTTGCAGATGATATGATTCTTTATTTAGGGGATCCAAAGAACTCTACTAAGAGACTATTGGAACTCATAGAAGAGTTTGGCAAAGTACCAGGGTATAAAATCAATGCACAAAAATCAACAGCCTTTGTATACACAGGCAATGCCACGGCTGAGGAAGAACTTCTAAGATCAATCCCATTCACAATAGCTACAAAAACAATCAAATACCTTGGAATAAACTTAACCAAGGACGTTAAGGATCTCTACGATGAAAATTACAAAACCTTAAAGAAAGAAATAGAAGAGGATACCAAAAAATGGAAAAATCTTCCATGCTCATGGATTGGAAGAATCAATATCATCAAAATGTCCATTCTCCCAAAAGCAATTTACAGATTCAATGCAATACCAATTAAAATACCGAAGACATTCTTCTCAGACCTGGAAAAATGATGCTGAAATTCATATGGAGACACAGGAGACCTCAAATAGCTAAAGCAATCTTGTACAACAAAAACAAAGCCGGAGGCATCACAATACCAGATTTCAGGACATACTACAGGGCAGTTGTAATCAAAACAGCATGGTACTGGTACAGAAACAGACGGATAGACCAATGGAACAGAATAGAAACACCAGAAATCAATCCAAACATCTACAGCCAACTTATATTTGATCAAGGATCCAAAACTAATCCCTGAAGTACGGACAGTCTATTCAATAAATGGTGCTAGGAAAATTGGATTTCCATGTTCAGAATCATGAAGCAAGACCCCTACCTTTCACCTTACACAAAAATTCACTCAACATGGATTAAAGACTTAATCAACACCATCAAATTATTAGAGAGCATTGGAGAAACTCTGCAAGATATAGGTACTGGCAAAGACTTCTTGGAAAATACCCCAGAAGCACAGGCAGTCAAAGCCAAAATTAACATTTGGGATTGCATCAAATTGAGAAGTTTCTGTACTGCAAAAGAAACAGTCAGGAAAGTGAAGAGGCATCCAACAGAATGGGAAAATATATTTGCAAACTATGCAACGGATAAAGGGTTGATAACCAGAATCTACAAAGAAATCAAGAAACTCCACAACATCAAAACAAACAACCCACTTAAGAGATGGGCCAAGGACCTCAATAGACATTATTCAAAATAGAAAATCCGAATGACCAACAGACACATGAAAAAATGTTCAAGATCACTAGCAATCAGGGAAATGCAAACCAAAACCACAATGAGGTTTCACCTCACCCCGGTTAGAATGGCTCACATGCAGAAATCTACCAACAACAGATGCTGGCGAGGATGTGGGGAAAAAGGGACACTAACCCACTGTTGGTGGGAATGCAAACTGGTCAAGCCACTATGGAAGTCAGTCTGGAGATTCCTCAGAAACCTGAATATAACCCTACCATTCAACCCAGCCATACCACTCCTTGGAATTTACCCAGAGGAATTTAAATTGGCAAACAAAAAAGCTGTCTGCACATTAATGTTTATTGCAGCTCAATTCACAATAGCTAAGACCTGGAACCAACCCAAATGCCCTTCAACAGTAGATTGGATAAAGAAATTATGGGACATGTACTCTATAGAATACTAAACAGCAGTCAAAAACAACAAAATCCGGTCATTTGCAACAAGATGGCGGAATCTGGAAAACATGCTGAGTGAATTAAGCCAGTCCCAAAGGGACAAATATCATATGTTCTCCCTGATGGGCGACAACTAACTGAGCTCCAAAGGGGAAACCTGTTGAAGTGAAATGGACACTATGAGAAACAGTGATTTGATCAGCTCTTGTCCTGACGGTTGATGTACAATGTAATACTTTATCCATTTTAGTATTTTCTCTTTGTTTTGTTCTAGTACTATTGGTTGAACTCTGTGATTAACACACAATTATTCTTAGGTGTTTAAATTTTAACTGAAAAGTGATTCCTGTTAAGTATAACTGTGGGAATAAGAGAGGGAGGAGATGTACAATTTGGGACATGCTCAATCGGACTTGCCCCAAATGGTGGAGTTAGAATCATGCCAGGGGATCCCAATACAATCCCATCAAGGTGGCATGTACCAATGCCATCTCACTAGTCCAAGTCATCACACTGATCTCATTGATCACACTGATCACACTGATAGGTCTAAGAGTCAAAGGGATCACACAAACATGTCAGGTGTCTGCTAATACTAGCTGATAGAATCAAAAAGGGAGAGAACAATCCATCATGGGAAATGGAATACACAGTAGACTCATAGAATGGCAGATGTCCTAAACAGCACTCTGGCCTCAGAATCAGCCCTTAAGGTATTCGGATATGGCTGAAGAGCCCATGAGAGTATTTTAGGCATGGAAAGCCAAGACACCCTGGAAAAAAAAAAAAGGAAGACCTAAATGGAAGATCTCTGCGAGTGAGATCCCAGTGGAAAGAACGGGCCCTCAGAGAAGGAGATACCTTTCTCTGAAGGGAGGAGAGAACTTCCACTTTGACTATGACCCTGTCAGAATAAGATCAAAGTCGGCGAACTCAAAAGGCTTCCATAGCCTTGGCAACTCATGACTAGAGCCTAGGGAGATTACTGATGCCATAAACAAGAGTGTCAAATTGTTAAGTCAACAATGGGAGTCACTGTGTACTTACTTCTCATGTGGGATCTGTCCTTAGTGTGTTGTCCAATGTGAAGTAATGCTATAACTAGTACTGAAACAGTATTTTACACTTTGTGTTTCTGTGTGGGTGCAAACTGATGAAATCTTTACTTAATATATACTGAATTGATCTTCAGTATATAAAGAGAATTGAAAATGAATCTTGATGTGAATGGAATGGGAGAGGCAGCGGGAGATGGGAGGGTTGCGGGTGGGAGGCAAGTTATGGGAGGGAAAAGCCATTGTAATCCATTAACTGTACTTTGAAAATTTATATTTACTAAATAAAAAATAAAAAAGTGTGACTTTCAAGATTAACACACTTAAATACGTGTGCATGTTTTCTAGCATGTCTGCGGGTACTTTGATTTTTCAAATGCAGTCGTTGATGTATGATCAAATTTCTGTCTTTTCTGCTCTAAACTTACCTTTAAGCTTACAATATCAATTAAAAACTAAATTGAGAAAAAAAAACTGCACCAAGATTTTATCATGTGTATATTTAAATATTAATTTTTTTATTTAATTTATGAATAGTGGGTTCAATAGTGCATCACATCATAACTGACAGCAAAATTGTAGAAAACATAATAAGCTGAAGTATTGACATTCATAATCCCAAGAGAAATGCTGCATGCATCATATTTTCACTTTTTATTTTTAGCTTCTCCAAGTTCTTTTGGGTCATTTCTACCTACCTTGAGTTTCATTTCTATCTGAAGTCTAAGCTTCATCTTTTTTAGCATCTGCGGAAATGGCCAGTGCTGCCATATGCAGATAAAGTGAATTTTCTAATCTCATTTGTGTTGAGTAAATGTTCCATTCTTCAATACAAGAAAAGTGTATATCAGTCTTTTAAATTTAATATTTCAAAAATTTAAAATAAATATTTAGATAACTTTAGAAAAAAATTAAATATCCTACAAAACGGGATTGCAAAGTGTGCTTATTTATTTATTGTGTTCCCACATGAGTAAAAGAGAAACTTCAGGGTTTCAAAATCAAGATTTTGGAACTTCTCATGGTGCATTTATGTGAAAAACAGAGAAAAAGGGAAATAACACCTGATTATTATTGATGTAGTGGATGCCTGACAGTGTCTAAGGAACCTTGCTTTAGGAAACATTATTCTAAAGAAGTGGCTGAGTAGATAATTTGGATTTTATTTGTTATAATCATTTGCTTTATTATATCATGCAATACACTCTGTATTTATCGTGTATATTGCTTTAAAAACATGAAAGTGTGTTATAGCATGATGGGATAAGCCAATGCTTGAGACATCTACATCTGATATAAGAGTGCTGATATAAGAGTTCCAGCCACAGGGATCCTCCCTTTGGAGGCAGTAGATGATGACCCAAGAGCTTGGGCTTCTGCTGGCTACATAGGACACCAGATGGAGTTATGGGCTGTTGGTTTCAGCCTGGCCCAGTCCTGGGAATTAAGCAATTGGGATGTAAACCAGTGGATGAAAGCTCCCTCTCTTGCTGTCTCTCTTTGCCACTTTACCTTTCAAGTAAATGAAAATAAGTTTTCAAAAAATAAAAATATGAAATATTAACAAATCCTTACTCCACAAGGGTTTAAATATTCCTATATCCAGCTCAAATAAGGACCTGATTCATTGATTTAAAATGAGAATTTCAGTATCCCAACAGGAAGAGATAACAGCAGCCCATTTTGCTTCTTCTTTATATTTAAATGCATGAATTAAAATATTAATTACATCGTGAAATGCAATTCAATGTTAACTGTAGGTGAATTATTTTTTCTACAAATAATCGTAGGAAAATATTTATTATGTATTATGTAATGTAAATAATAAATCTGTACCTTTGTATTTGAGTCATGTATGTATTTGTCCAGCAGAGGCAAGAGAGACCAGCAGAATAGCATCAAGGCGCCACAGCCGGAATCTGTATCTCTTGGTTCCATCTCACAGCAGCCTCCATCTTCAATGAGTAATTACATTTTTACTTCAGCTAAAAGGGTTTTGGTTTCTGTCACTTGCAATGAAAGAACACAGGCTGAAACAATTCACACTACAGGTCTTCAAAAAGTTCATGGAAAATACATATTATGAAAAACCTGAGCGTAAGTTTGACCAACATAAGCTTAGCTTTTAATGTAATGTTCCATGAAAATTTTGAAGTACCTTCATATTAATTAAATGTAAGATCCAGACAAGGAAATTATTTTCTTCTAAATTTGCCTTATAACTCCACTAAGGGATTTGCCATAGAAAAAAAAATAATACAAGGGTAATTTAAAACAATCATGGAAAATGAAAGTAAATTTTAACTATAATGGTGCAAAAAATTTTTAAATCTATGCACAAATTTTCATGATGCAAATTTCCCTGAACAGTTCAAAGGTCTCTCATACATTTTTTGCCCCGCTCAATAGCATTTTTTTTAAATCCCTGAATATCAAGCCTTATGCTAATATTCAGACTATTACAGGAAGATGAAAAATCTATGCATGGAGTATGGTGACTTCAGCTAAACCATTTCATTAAGTCCTGTAAGAAAAAAGTGTTAAAAGTAAGCTATATATATTTGTCCAGGAATAAACTCTTTTTTCCTCCATAGAGATAAATATCCCAAATACTAGAGTCCTAAATCCTATATGTTAGTCATAGAAGACAAATTTTTATGATTTTTTGACACATTTGTACTGCTAGACTTCACTAAAGCGTAAGAAGCACACATGTTACCCTGACAGCAAAGAAATGAAAATTATGCACTATATATATTTTTCAGTGGCATCTTTGTAGACCTTGCCAGTATCTGAACTGTTAGAACATGGTTGAATGTCAATTTTGTGGAAGAATTTTAAAGCAGGTTTATTATAGTGCTGAATATATCTGGTCATAAGTTTTACTATGCAGAAAGAACAAACTTTCCCCAAACATGAAATTTTATAAACACCCATTAATTGTTCAATATAGCATGGCTGTTGAATCCTAGACATTTTATTAATACCAGCATGGTTTTTCAGGGGGCTTTCCCAGCTAAGAAAATAAATCATATATCCCTTTTATGAAGGTTCTGAGTTTCACTATAGTAGCATAAATGGTGACTTCTTTGGCTTATCAGATATAAAAGAAAAAAGTGTTACAATAGCACTCTAGGGTTTTAGGTGATTTTGTATCTTTTAAAAAGAATCAACTCAACAAAATAAGTAATAATTTTAATTATACAGAAAATGGCTTCACAGTTTTATTATTTCTTTCAAACCAGCTATCAACACTGCTCTTGGTTGTTTTTCAGGAATGACATTGAGATCTCAAGTTTAAAATATACTGAAAAGACCAATCTTATTGATTATCTGCAGACATTTTAGCATTTTCATTCAAATCTTCATTTTTAATGAATGAATCTAAATTCATCATTGAATATAAGTAAGAGTACACCGAAGGAAAACATTCCATCAGTCTGGGATTTGGGATGAATTTGTTGTACTTCTCTACCTTCATGTGAATACATAAATTCATACACAACTATGAGAAAAACTTTTGAAGATCTGAAATAAGTTTGACATAAATAAGGACAGAGTTTTATCCTTATTTTTGTGAATGAAATCCAGTTGGACACAATTCCACAAGACGTTTGGCACAGAAGTTCTTTCAGTTCAACCTTGCAAATTTGGCTTTTGTACTGATGGTCCAAACTGGCAGAGCTGTCAGATCAATATTCCACAATTAGGATTGCAACAGCCCACTAAAAATAGAACATGAGCTACATCCACACAGTGTTGTATTAAGAAAACAATTTCTTTCATCTTTTTTATATGGTCTTGGAGATTTGGTATATATTTTATACTTCTAGCATATGTGGACTTAAACTAACTCAATCAAGTGTTCCGCCCTGGCTTGTGGTTACAACATAAGATGCTTTCCACCTATGCAAAACAAGGATGTTCACAGTTATTACCGTTATCATGCTGAAATCTTACCTCATCAGATAAGAACAAAGATAGATGAAAGTTTTAAAGATGGGAGTAAGAAAGTAAGGAGTCTTAATTCACAGATGACATGATTTCTATGTAGCATATCCCAAAAGCTTGATTAAAAAAAAAAGATCTCCTTGAACTAATAGGGTAGTATAGCAAAGTCATAGGATATAAGGTTATAAACATAAGTAATTGGTTTTCACATACAACAGAACTGAACAACTGGGATTTAAATTGGGTGATTTAGCCTTTATCCTGGAGGAAGAGATAAAATTTTCTTCATCTTTAAGGATATGTCTCAGAGAAAACAGTTCCATTTCAATATCTCTTTATGTGATAGAGGCCTCTCCAATGTCAGAACAAAAGAAAAAAAAATAAAGGAAAGAAAAAAAAAAAAAACTGTTGAATGGAATGTAGTCATGATCTGCTTGCCTGTGAATGCTTCAACTGTTGTCATTAACTGCTTATAACTAACCATTTTAGCTTCTGCTTACTAAATCAAGCAATGGTGTTACCCCTTGCCAGACAGCAATAGTTCAGTATGTGTGTGAAAGAAACATCATCAATAAGGATATGTTTATGGTTAAGACACCACTTGAGATAACCACAAACATTAAGAATGCATGGGTTGCATAGTTTGCAAATAATTTCTCCCATTCTGTCAGTTGCCTCTTTACTTTCCTGAGTGTCTCTTTTGCAGTACAGAAGCTTCTCAGTTTGATGCAATCTCATTTGTCAATTTTGGCTTTGATTGCTTGTGCCTCTCGGGTCTTTTCCAAGGACACTTTGCCTGTGCCAATGTCTTGCAGGGTTTCTCCAATGTTCTCTAAACATTTGATGGTATCAGATCGTAGATTTAGGTCTTCAGTCCATTTTGAATGGATTTTTGCATAAGGTGTAAGGTAGGGGTCTTGATTCATATTTCTGCATGTGGAAATTCAGTTTTCCCAGCATCATTTGTTGAAGAGACTGTTCTTGTTCCAGGGATTGGTTTTAGCTCCTTTGCCAAATAAGTTGGTTATAGATGCATAGATTGACTTCTGGTGTTTCTATTCTGTTCTATTGGTCTATCCATCTGCTTTTTTGCTGGTACTAAGTAGTTTTGATTATAGCTGCCCTGTACTATGTTTTGAAATTTGATATTGTTATGTTTCCAGCTTTGTTTTTGTTGTATAAGAGTGCTTTAGTTATTCAGTGTCTTCTGTGTTTATTAAATTCATTATTATTTTTTTCTATATCTGTGAAGAATATTCTTAGTATTTTGAGGGGTGGGAGTATGGGTGGGAGGGCAAACACAGTGGCAAGAATCACCAGCTTCCTAAAGTTGTAATTATGAAATGTATGAAGTTTGTAACTGTAAAGCTGTATAATTCTGCATACATTCCTATAAATAAATAAATAAATTTTAAAATCACTTCTTCATATTTCCAAACTCTAATTCAGTCTCAGGTAAGTACACCTGCCTCTACAGCAAACAAAGCAGAGCCCACCTGCAACTAGGATGCACACAGTTGCTCCAGTCCTGCTAGTTGTGCACAAACCCCTTTGACAATCAGCCTATTTCTTCTAGCTAGTTTACTAGCATTTTTAAAAAAAAATTTATTTAAGATAAAGGCCTCCTCTTAAATGAACATGTACTCATACTTTCCTAAATTCCTCCCAGGGATTATCTACTTATTTATTTATCAAATAACCGCACTATCTTTAAATGTGATACACTTTATTCCTGGAGAGTCACATATCAGTTATTTTCACTAATTTTGCACTTGAAATTTATCAAATATATTGTGTCAAAGAGCAAAATCCAAAACCTTTAAATGTAGTTTCCTATTTTGAGTAGTTTATATATTAAATGCCCAAAGAATAACTCAATAATTCATTGAATCTTAAAGATTTCAAATTTGTAGCATGTAATAATTATGACCTTCCCAATTATTCTTCAAATCATGCATAAGTAACCTAATTCAGATAAGGAAGCAGAGTCTCAGAGAGTCCAAATCTTAACATAGAGCAGACAGCTCTGTGGCAAACATGGTTTTCCACCTCCAATATAGCTGCAAACTATCCATTATGACATTTATGAGATGCCTGTTCACAGAGTAGTCTGCTTTTGAATGAGATTCAAGGAGAGTAGAGAAGCAGAATAGAATGATATTTAGAGACCATGGAAGGGTTTTGTAAAGAGAAAGAATCTTGCATAACCAGATTGTTCAGAAGTACATTGTTTCTGTTAAGGAAAAGGATAGCTGAGTTTGAGCTGTCCACTGGATTTTTTTTAGACTGATGCAACTTTCTTTAGTTAATTCTGTGTGTCCAAAACCCAAGAGAAAAATTTCACATTCTTCATCACCCTGGCTAGTCTATATCATTCCCTCAGTTTCAGCAAAAACAAGCACATTTCTCTCCTTGTACAATGATCTTCCTAAGAGGCAGTGCATAGAATCTGGTAAATTCTTCAGTCAGTGAACTTCCATGCCGAGCACGTAAATGCAGCTCAAGGAGACACAGTCCACTAATGTCAGTGAGTGGCTCAACTCAGCTTGTTTCCAGTAGTTTGTTGATTGAATATAGAACAAACATAAGAATGATTTTTATAAAGTCACTGATAGCCAGTGAATGTCCTGGTTATATAATAGAGAGAACCTGGCTAACTATGCATATGTCATTGTTACAGTAATGATAGTGTCACAATTCAGGCACCAGCACAGTATTTTATTTCTGTGTCTGTGTAATCTACATAAATTCTTTTCTATACTATTTACATGTTATATATATATATATAATTTTAAATATTTGAGAATGTTTTTGTATATACAGAATTTGCTTTATCAAAGAGAATATGAATGCTAAGGCTTTTATAAAAATATTTATTTATATTTTTTGTTTATTTATTTGAAAAGCAGAAGAGAGAGAGAGAGCTGGTTCACTTCCCAAATGTGTGCCACAATCAGGGATGGGCAAGGCCAAAATCAGGAGTCTGTAACTCCATCCAAGTCTCCCACATGGGTGGCAGGGACTCAAACTCCTGGGCCATTTTGGCCTCCTTCTCAAGCACATTAACAAGAAGTTGGATTAGATGCAGAGCAGCCAGGATTCAAACTGGCACTCAGATATGTGATGTTGACGTCACAAGTAGCAGCTTAACTCGCTGTGCCACAATGCTGCTCCTTGTTAATTCATTTTGAATAGATAAATAAAGAGATCAACTGCTAATACTTTCATGATATCTTATGTGACAACCAGATTTTGTAAGATTAAGTAGGCAAGAATCATCATTATCACCATCATCAACAAGGAATCTTCTATCGAGCCCTCCTAGGTAGGGCAGTGTACTTGGAACTGCTCAAATAGTGTATTACCTTAAGTTCATCATATTATTCCAATTATTTTCTGGCACTTTTCTGTTCATAGTTGTTATTTTAGATTTTGTTTATTCTTAAATAATCATTTGTAAATATGTATAAATTGGTCTCAGCTAATTACATTTAACTTTATACAAGAAAAATAAAAGTTGCTTTTAATTCCACATAAACTTTTTATTTTAATAGCATAATTAAGTAAAAGAAAGCCATTTAAACTTTAAGGTCAGATAATTATTTTTTAAATGGCTGACGTAGCTACAATAGAATATGTATAAACTTATGCATTGTCGAATAAAAATGCTCTGATAAAAATGTCCCCATGGCACTCATATTTGAAAGAACATGAATTAAATATGCTTCTCTCATCTCTGGTGGAACATGGAATTTTTATGTCTTAACTAGGCTTTTGTATTTATTTTATGTAAAAATACCAGTATGCTAATAAAAATTTTATTTTTCTGTAAATGTCATAGCATGAGATATAAAAAACATAACGTTGCCATCACTTAAGATCCTCCAGTGAAATCTATCCCATGATTGCTTCTAAATCCATTGCATATAACAACCCTACTTCCTCTTCCTGCAGACTATAGGCATACTTGCTTCATCTGCATGTCACCTTTTTCTCCTGAATTTAAATGTTTTTATTTCTCTTACTCTTGATTTTCTAACATGCTCAGACTAAACTCTGATTTATTTCTTTTAATTCACAATTGTCTCAGCTTCAAGCTCATGCTTTAGAAATTGTTATCTAGTTAGATATGCTAAAATTAATTATATTTAGTCTTAACATTACTTAATCTCTGTTAAGTTTGGGGGTGACATACTTTCCCCCACGACAAATCATATTTTACTAAATCCATGTTTCTTGAAATGTATTTAATAGAATAATGTTAAAGAGCAATGTACAGTTCAGCACATGCTCAACTGGACTTGTCCCAAATGGTAGAGTTAGAAATGAGCCAGGAGATTCCAATTCATTCCCATCAAGGTGGCATGTACCAATGCCATCTCACTAGTCAAAGTGATCAGTTTCAGTTCATAACTGATCATGATGTTAGGATTGGGAGTCAAAGGGATCACATAAACAAGACTAGTGTCTGCTAATACTAACTGATAGAATTAAAAAGGAGAGAATGATCCAACATGGGAAGCGGGATACATAGCAGACTCATAGAATGGCAGATGTCCTAAACAGCACTCTGGCCTCAGAATCAGACCCTTATTAAGGCATTCGGATCTGGCTAAAAAGCCCATGAGAGTATTTCAGGCATGGAAAGCCAAGACACTCTGGCAAAAAAAAAAAAAAAAAAAAAAAAAAAAAAAAAAAAACAACAACTAAATGAAAGGTCTCTGTGAGTGAGATCCCAGTGGAAAAAACGGGCCCTCAGAGAAGGAGGTACCTTTCTCTGAAGGGAGGAGAGAACTTCCACTTTGACTATGACCCTGTCGGAATAAGATCAGAGTTGGCGAACTCAAAAGGCTTCCATAGCCTTGGCAACTCATGACAAGAGCCTCTGTAATTACTGACACCATAAACAAGAGTGTCAAATTGTTAAATCAACAACAGGAGTCACTGTGAACTTACTCCCCTTATAGGATCCCTGTCGTTAATGTGTTGTACTATGTGATTTAATGGTATAACTAGTACTCAAACAGTAATTTACACTTTGTGTTTCTGTATGGGTGCAAACTGTTGAAATCTTTATTTAATATATTCTAAATGGATCTTCTGTATATAAAGATAATTGAAAATGAATCTTTATGTGAATGGGATGGGAGAGGGAGTGGGAGATGGGATGGTTGTGAGTGGAAGGGAGGTTATGGGGGGAAATGCCACTGTAATCCAAAAGCTGTACTTTGGAAATTTATATTTATTAAATAAAAGTTAAAAAAAAGAATAATGTTAAAGAGAAATCCCATCAAAACTAAGCTATTTTATTATTCTTCATATCACTGGCCACTGTGCATTTATTTTTCCTCCCAGAAAACTGTAAATTTCAAAGAAGCAAACTTCCCTTTCTTTCTTTTTACTGCTCTATGCTCAGTTCCACAAACCCAGCCTGGAACAGAGTATGCGGACGCATGGATCACATTATCTGAGGTTTCCTAAATCCATCTGACTGTGGGTGTCTTCACCATGGTTGGCTTCAGGAAGCTAGCTTTCCTTACAATGTACTTTGGGAAAGTGAGTGCTGAGTCTACCCTGGTTCTCAAGGTCTACTTTCTGTCTTTTTCCTCTCAAGATGATGCCCTAAGATGCTGACCTGTACAGACTGCATTCTCAGGCTCACTTTCCCTCTGCTTCTGGCTGGACTCAGTCAATCAGACACAACAAGGAAAGCAGAATGGATTGATGGAGACCTCTGTTCCCTGGGCATAGCTGCATCTCCACTGAAGGCCACAGCTGCTAAGCTTTGACCCTTTCCCATAGAGCTGTGTTCAGGTGACTTCCCTTATCCCTGATCCCTTCACGCTGACTTAGATAAAACTGCCACATCCTCACTCTTGTTCTCTGAAACCCTGAGTTATCACACTATTACTTGTTGTTTTATGACTGCTGCTCACACAAGTTAGATAGCACCATTTGAACTGTCCTCAAAGATTCAGAGAAAGGATGCAACCTACTGTGTCCAAGCTTCTGACCCTTCCGTTCTGTTCTATAATCTCATCCTACCCTAAGCCTTTTAAATGGATGGGTACTTAGGTAAGTTCTGTCTCAAGACTTCCTCTCTAATCAACCTACTGTCTAGAAATTTTAGACATCCAAGAGTGGGGACCTTGAACTTGGAGCACATTTATGTCTGAAGTGTTAAAGATGTCACAAACACTGACTTGATACCTGGAGAGAAAACTCATAGCTTGACAAACTGCCCAGAAACAAATAGCAGGATAATCATGTCCCCAGGAACACAGTCCCTGTCATCCGGCACCTTCCTCTCGTGAAGATGAATATGTGTGGAAACGGACACAGGCTTGCTGGTGAAATCTCTACATTATGGAGTCACTTGGGGTTTCTCCCTCATCATGCAACTCCAGATAAGCCAATAAGACTCAGGATAAAGGGAAAAGAATTGTGTCCAAGGGATAGTCAGTGGAACACCCTGGCTGTGACAGCAATCTACAATAGATTTCCCATTTTTGGACTGTAAGAATATTGTAGCTCCTCCTAAATTTTTGCAATTTTCCAGGAACAACTGCTACCTAATTGGGACCTTGAGTTACAGGCAAAAAAAATTGTACAAATACAGGAAGCATATGATCAGGAGATAAGCTGTCCTGTCTTCTTTTAACACCAGATATTACTCTGTCGTAATGGGAGCCATGGGTTTTGGTTATTTTGTTTGTTTACTTTGCTTTGTTTGCTTTGTTTAGTTTGTTTGGTTTTTGATATATGTGTTGGTTTTTTTGAGTATTAATAGTTCATTCCTTTGAAACATATTTTAAATTTACATTATAGTCAAAGGCTTAATGCTCCACTAAATAAAAAGTTCAACAAGGAAAAAGTAGAAAGACCACGTTTCAGCAGGAATATAGGGAGGTGCTATGAACAGTAATGAAATGAAGAGATGTTAATTTCGCTCATATACAGTAAAATTTTAAATAATCACAGGGGGCCGGCACCATGGCTCACTTGGTTAATCCTCCGCTTCTAGCGCCGGCATCCCATATGGGCACTGGGTTCTAGTCCCAGTTGCTCCTCTTCCAGTCCAGCTCTCTGCTGTGGCCCGGGAGTGCAGTGGAGGATGGCCCAAGTACTTGGACCCCTGCACCCACATGGGAGACCAGGAGGAAGCACCTGGCTCCTTCCTTCGGATGGGCGCAGCTCCGGCTGTAGTGGCCATTTGGGGAGTGAACCAATGGAAGGAAGACCTTTCTCTCCACCTCTATCTCTCTCACTGTCTAACTCTATCTGGCAAATAAATAAAAAATAAATATAAATAAATACATAAAAAATAATAATCACAGGTTATTCAAACTATAATAGTGTATCATTCTTAACATTTATACATTATAAAAATTATAAAACAAAGTTTGATAAAACTCTATTTGCAGCAATGCTGTTACACTTCTCTATGCATTACCTGTGGCTGCCACTTCCACTAATGGCAGTACGACTATTTTCAAACCGGCAACCAAGTAGTAATCCTACAGTCTTCTTTTATACATGTGTTTCTTACTGTAAGATCTGTTTTTCGCTATATGTACTCGAGGAGTGCAACATGACATCGTGATAAATGAATTCATAAGTCCTTTGTTCCTATAGTCAGTGAGATTTGGGCTTCAGACTCAGGATCTTCCCGATCAAATTTCCTAAACTCTTAACTTTTTTTAGCTTCAGTTGTTCTGCCACACTTCTCAGAACAACATGTTTACTTCCCCTCCCCTACAAACCAGGGGTTGCCTCTGTTCTCTCAAATGAGAAGCTTTGCAAAGAGTGTCCAAAAATCACCAGAATGCAGCCATTGTAACCCTTTTAGGTTGTCAAAACAGAATGCATGATGGTGAACACAAA